>NC_039243.1:32729291-32799291 GCF_003368295.1 Carassius auratus
CAGAATAAACGACAGAAATGCTTGTGTGTGGTGTCTTGCGTGTACAGCTGTATTTGAGGATGTTTGCGATGCTGATAACTTCAAATAGAATTTTTTGAAATGTATTCATGGTCATGTTTGAAAATGAGTTATCTAGTGGTTAGGGTTAGGGTTAAAAATTCTTCAGAAAACACTGTCTGAGGGAGAAAAACCCTGCTGTAGTATAATTAAATATTTGCTGTGTACGCTACAGTTAAAACATTTAGAATCACATCATTTTATGTTCTGAAAAAAAAAAGGTAGCACTAAAATCAAGTCAAAAGAAATAGACTAAAATTAATGTTTGTATGGCTCTTTCTGCACTGAATCCCCTGGACTGTGGACGTTTGGTGGGTTTCTATCGAACACAGAACAGCATTATTATTCTGCATCATTCATGATCATACATCAGTGTAAATGAATGAGTAGAATAGAGTATAGATGTTTGAAGAGAGATTGACTCAGCAGTGCGGTTCTAACTCTGACCAGCAGGGGGACACGGGCCAGATCTTTTGATAACACTTTACAATAAGCTCCTATTAGTTAACATGAGTTAATGTATTAACAATGAGCGATAGCTTTATCGCAGTATTAAAAAAGCTTCAGAGTTATTTTTCAATGTTAGCTCGTATTAACTAATACTTATGTGATGTCAGTAAATTAAAACTTTTTTTTAAAGTGAATTTTATTGTTTATTATGTTTAGACAGATTACCTGTGATATATTTATTGTAAATGCCTTCAACACACATCTGTAAAATGAAGGAAATGATCTTGAAATCATCATTCCTCCAGTCTTCAGTGTCACGTGATCTGATATGATGATTAACTGCTCTGTTCTGCTCATTTGTGTGCGGCACATCCCTGCTTTGGGAAACATATTGATCTGGTTTCAGGTTTCATGAGCTCTTCTGATTCTCTAGTGTTCTGCTGAGCAGATGCTGTATTGTACAGATTCAGGATATAGTTCCCCTCGTGTACGCAGGTGCACCTCTCACGAATACAGCAGATACTCATCAGTTATATAAACACTTTATCTTTGGATCTATTTAGTGGCTATTATTTAATATACAATGCCATATTAATATAAAACCTATAAAAAGAGTACAGACTCATGCCTCACTTCTCTTTCAGCATCAGTTTGGAGGAGAATTATTCAGACTAATGTTCATGTGTTGTGAAACAGACTGGGCTGGAGATGTTTCTCTCTTTCAGGACCAGCCACAGAAGCCTGCTTTTCTCTTAACAGGGAAATTCAAATGCAAGCTTTGAAAGTCAAATTGAATGTTCCCACTTTTTAAGAGAGAGAGAGGGGGGAAAGAAAGAAAGAGCAATGCAAATGAGCCCCGTCCTTCAGCTTTTGTGCACATTTGTCTTTACTCAACACATGCATCATTGCATTATATCATGCTGTTTTATTTATTTAATAATCACATTTACTTGATTTATTTAATAATCATATCATTACACGTACACTGACATGTTGAAAGCTAGCTGTGATCAAGCTTTTATTGCTTTCACGTCACTGGCTTATTTTGGGACTTTAGGGTGTCAGTCAACAGAGATCTTGTGTTGGTGCAATAAAGCAATAAAGTTGCTCGTTTTTCTCATTATTTGTTCAAGGTATGCACTCCTGTCCTCATTCCTGATCAAACTTCACCTAAAGACCTTTTTTGCAAGAGTGAAGAGACAGGATAAACAAGCTCCCAGAGACATTCATCATCTCTTTCTCAACGTTTTAGGAGTAATTAGCGTAACAACAGTCGATGACAGTGATTCAGTGAGGTCTCGGTGGCACAGAAACTGAGACCAGGTGGTGTTTGGTCAGAATGCAGGTCTTCCCATTCAAGATCACACACCTGTCCGGACTGAAGGAGGTTTCCTCGTCAGTATGATGTCTGTCATCTCTGTACATGCTCTTCAGTCTTTTAGAAAGATGTATGTCGAGCTGCTCAGTCATTTCTTGAGAACAGAGACTGAATCATCACTGAAGGAAGTGTGAACTTCAGCCATTCCTGTCATCTTATGCCTCGCAGGTGTTCAGTTTCTAACTTACCTTTCAGGTGAAACTTGAACTCATCTGATAGAAGTGATAATTCTCCAATCTCTGTCTGCTGTTTCAGAATAAAGCTGACCTGTGTGTGTGTGTGTGTGTGTGTGTTGCATCCAGTAACTCTCCCACTTGTTTGACTCCAGTGGGTTTGTTTCGCCCTGCTTTTTTACAAAGCCTACACATATTTCTCCTCTGTACTCAGATATTACTTGATAATGCCGGAGCTTTCCTTGTTGTACAGTCACACGGAAACACAGCTTTGACTTCCGCTCAGGTGAAACGTCTGAGACAGATTCAGACTTGAATACCACAAAGAATGGGTGATATGTCAAATATTCATGATGCATTCTGTTAGAAAAGATAAAGAAGCAAAGCACGCACATCAGAAAGAATGAAGAAGCTATAAGAGCAAAAATATAAAGATATATAGAAGGAAAGTCATTACTACACTACAGCTCCGTAGAAGAAATAACTGATGATCCCAACCAATTAAGCAAAGTTGTGAATATTGCAGTGATTGAATCCTTTCATGCATTTTAATAAAAGTTGATACATTTGGCTGTTTATTAGAATTTTAAATAACACTTTATTTTAAGGACAGATTCTTATTAAGTAGTTACTTATTACGCATGTATATAACTAACATATTAGCTGTTTATTAGTACTTATAAAGTACTTTATTATTCTACATGAGCATACTTTAGTACCTTAATCTTAAACACAACACCTAAACCTAACAACAGCCTCACTAACTGATAACAAGCAGCACATTAGGAGTTCAGTGAGACTGAAGATGTATTTCAAGTGAGATCTGGATCTGTGTTTTGATAAAGCCATGCATAGAAATAATTCAATAAACAACATTTCTGTAAATGCAATCTCAAAGCAAATGCATGAATGTAGAATATGCATTAAACTGAAGACATTGAGACGTGTTATCACTGTAGCTGCAGCTATTAATGTTCAGGAAATCAGTGTGACGAGTTTGTCCTGTGTTTGCTTCACACCTGGCCCTCGGCTGGGAGGTGCCGCCTGTTTAGGGAGTGTGCACATGATCTCTTACCTGCTTGGGCTCACACACACACACACACACACACACATTCACTGAGGCTGCAGGACAGAAGTTTCACATCTTCTGCTTTTCTAACTGCCTTTACGTGGATTTCTTCCTTCTTTGTCTGTGATGTTTTTCGACAGACCTGAAATGGACTGACTCTGCCTGTGGATATTTCTGCTCTTTTATTTCTGCGTCTTCTCTGTTTTCTCTCAGGTGTTGGTGTGCTCAGCACAGACAGGGTGAGTAGTTTCCACAATGACATTAACATCACACTGATTCAGATAAATGACCCGTTGAGATCTTCAGAAACTATGAGTCCATTTCAATCCGGATGGGGTTCGGAAAGATGGAGGATGTTATACTATACTATTATTTATAAACTGTTACTGTTGTTTTTATTACTATTTGCATTCATTTTTTACCTGTGTTATTTAGAAATTTATATAAAGACGCTGTTAATTAATGTTAATGTTGAGCTTCATCCAGAAAGATGAATTGAAGTGCCATGCTCCAGATTCTGTCTGGATGACGTCATGTTTAGTTATCCTATATTCATGCTTCAAACATTAATAAGAAGGTTGTGGTATTGTTATGATTATTTTTATATCTATTGTTGGCATCCAGCACACCCATCCATCCATCACTCCGTTAATCATTACACCGGTCTCGAACAACTCAAACATACACCTGTCACAGAAGCATTAGCTCATATATTTCATATGCTCTTAACTTGATTTCAGTGTGTTTTAGTATGGATTCATGTTCAAAGCTGCTTGATAAATCATCAGACACAGAATATACACACATTCTCATTCCAGGATGCACTGCGTTTAAAGGGAAGCTGGAGATGTTCCTCTCGGGTGTGTGTGAATGTCTTGGTGTACAGCAGTTGATTGTGCAATCAACATTTTTTGGTTTCAGTTCCAGTCAGACGGCTATAAACTGTCGGATCTGTAACTCTTATCTGTTTCTGGCTCTCTTCAGCTGCACTCAGCTCAGATATGTGAATCCACTTGTTGGAACACCTGATTTTATTTTGACTTTCTGCAGTTTGATCTTCCTTTTCTGTCTAGTACTTGGGAACTTTATCCTTCAGTCATAACCTGTCACACTGTTTTCACAAAGCATTTATCTGTGCAGTCATCAGAGCTGATGCTAACGTCTCTGACACAGTTCTGTTTGTGAAAGAGCTGGAAGTTGCATAGTGAGGTGGATGGTAACATCCCATGTAGAAATCTCTATTAGTATTGGTAAAACATTAGCTGTTAACTGTAATAACCTACCAGGGCTTGATGGATATGTGTAGATATTTTTGAATGATACTAGAATTCTGTGCAACTTTCTGTGAAATTGTGCAGTCTAATGATAATTGATTAATTTGTAGAACTTTGGTTAATTTTAACTTTTCCTTAATCAAAGAGAAAATATGAAAAAAAAAAGTATATCATGGTTTCCGCAAATATATTCGTCAGCTGTTTTCAACACTGATAATAATCAGAAATGTTTCTTGAGCAGCAAATCATCAGTTAGTAATGCTAACCAACCAATTCCTGACCCCCAGGACAAACTCTTTTGGAAATGATTTGCATGGCTTTGAAGTTACAACGATTGCAGATTAGATTATTAAAGCAAATAATATATAATGAACTGATGAGAAATGCTCCCAAGCAGGAGTCGACCGATTATCGGCACCGATATTAAGCTTTTTTGTGGTTATCGGTAATTTTCAAAAACAATTTGCTGCTAAAATAATATAAAAGCATTTAAAGGAAGTTTTTGTCCTTATTATTCTTAATTTTATATATATATATCGGTTCAAAATATCGGTTATCGGCCTACTTGATCAATAACAATCGTCATCTGCCCTGAAAACCCCTTCTAATCTTCTTACACAGAAAAATACTCTTTCTACCCAGATCTTTCATGAGAGCCACTTTTAGATATTTTTAAAGTCTAAAAAATTGTGATGCAAGTTTTTTCTCTGTTTTGTCTTCTGTTTCAATCCAGATGACATGGCGTCCTCAGTACCATAGTTCCAAGTATCGCCACGTTTTTGGGAAGCCGGCCTCTAAAGAGAACTGCTACGATGGCGTCCCCATCACCCAGAGCGTCCATGACAATCACCTCTGTGCCGTCAACCCTCGCTTTATCGCCGTCATCACCGAATGTGCAGGGGGCGGAGCCTTCCTGGTGCTGTCCATCAATCACGTGAGTCAAACACACTCATGTCTGTGACTAGCACTGATACTGTATGGACTGTGAGTAATGTGCTTTTAACACACGTTCGATTTTCACACGGGTTAACTAGCTTCTTTTATTTTACAGCCTTATGTACGAAAATAGCTTCTCACACTCTATCTTTCTGTAACACACACACACACACACACACACTCCTGCACGTGTACCTGTTCTGACACACTCTAGCTCTCCGTGTCATTTTATTGGTGTGTGTTCACTCGTTACCTCACTTCTCAAGAATGGCATGAAGGCCTTGAGGCATCTTTCTGTATCATCGGTCTCTTCTCCTTCCCCCAACACCGAAGCTTGTAAAAAGTGCTTTTCTGTTAATGCTAACTTAAGTGGGGTTTTGTTAGAAGTGGAGATTGGGATGTGCACACAAGATTGTCCTCTTTTAACTAACACAAATCCCTGGGCCAGATATAATGAAATTTTTAATTCATGACGTTTGTTTGTGTCAGCAAAATATTTCAGTGTTTGTTAATGACAAAACATCCTGCAATGATGCTGATGAAGTCGACAAACACGTAATGTAAAATGGTCTGACCGCACATAACAGGTTCATGCATGTCATTAGTGTGACGTTACTGTTTTTGGGCTAACAGATGATGTTCTCCTTGTTGAGACTTGTGTCATTAGCAAACACATTTCTATGCTATGACTCTTAATTCAGATTATCACACAGTCCTGTTTCAGTCGAATCTGTGTAAAAGACACTGAGAGATTGAAGTGTTCTCAACCATGTTTTAACATATAATTAGTGAGATTTATGTTTAATATATATATATATATATGATGGTAAAGCTGAATATTCATTCCTCCAGTCTTCAGTGTCACATGATCTTCAGAAATCTTTCTTCATTGCTGATTAACTGTGTGTTGTTGTGTGTGTTCTCAGACTGGGAAGGTAGACCCTCATCATCCAAAGGTTTCTGGTCACAGAGGCAATGTACTTGACATCAAATGGAATCCGTTTAATGACTTCAGGATAGCGTCTTGTTCAGAGGACACCACAGTAAGTCCCTCACACATCTGATGATCTCATGTCCTGCTGTCCACCTTCAGTGCAGTAGCTTGCATGTTTCTGATACCTCCGAACTACAGCGTGTCTTGTGTGGTCATGTTTGCTGTTCAGGTGAAGGTCTGGGATATCCCTGAGCATGGAGCTCTGAGGAAAATCACGGTGCCTTGGAAAGAGCTTCAGGGTCATTCCCGCCGCGTCAGCCTCATTGAGTGGCATCCCACCGCCAACAACATCATCTTCAGCGCTGGATACGACTACCAGGTGCTTAAACTGGACACATATTTGTCATGGAATGAAGACAGACAGGATTTCAGTCGACTGGCCCCAAGGAAGTGTGAGCCAGAAGACATCTGAAATATTCAGAGTGATAACGAGCTCTTTTCACACGTCACCAGACGCACACTATCATGTGTGATCATGCTTCATCTTTAACTTCCTTTCCAGGAGACATAATAGTGGTATTCGTTGAGTGTGCGTCCTTAAATATATTCTGAAAGGAAAAAATGTCTTATATCTCTGAGGTTTGTCCTTCGTGTGATCTGTACGATCCAGCCAATGAGATCAGACTTTTCTTTGTGTCAGGCCAACAATTCAATAAACGAGACGTTAACATTAAGTGATTTCAATTGTAGGACAATGTCATAATGAAAATGGTTCCAAACAAAACCACGTTGTGGATCTCTGAAGCAACACACTGCAGTTATTTTACTGAATGACTCTGTGTTTTTGAACAAATCAGTCGAATAAATGACTCAACGACTCACTCATTAACACAGCACTCTGCTGCCACCTACTGGCGATTCTATTTGTTTTTACATTTTGTATTTCTATATTCCATTTGTTATATTTAAAACATTAATCTCATAACAGTATTTATGTAATTTTTAAGTGCAGTCTAAATGCATGTGTGAGAGCTCCTTAAAAATAAGTGTATAGAGATACTTGGCTCTTTCAAACAATATAGTCACCCTGTTTTATTTGAAGTGTGTCCTGTGTTCTGACGCTTAGCCCCTCACTCTTGTCACTCTTACTGAAAGTATTTGTTTTCTGAATGCTTCTTGTGTTTGGATGCTTTTTCACTTATAGCTGTCTGATTCATTGTTTGAAGTAAGTTCTGTAGGTTCATCCCTGTTTCCCGGTCTGCGGTGGACTATTCCTTTAAGTGTGTGTGTGTTTGTGTGCAGGTTCTGGTGTGGAAGCTGGATGTTCCTGAGCAGGTGATCAAGAACCCTGTGCGCTGCATCTCTGTGCACTCAGATGTGGTTCTGTCCATGTCCTTCAACACAGACGGAAGCAGACTGGCCACGTCCTGCAAGGACAAGAAGATCCGTGTGATCGATCCACGCAGCGGCGTCCTGTTACAGGTCTCCCCTTCTGCTCTGTCTGCTCTGAGGAACATGTTCTTAGCTGGAGCACACTTCATTCCCACACAGTCCATCAGAAGTTCACTTGATTTTAATTAGGAGCATATAGTACGTGTACTTGCACAGAAATGAACTTCCAACACAGCTCTATCAGCTCAAACATTCACACTGTTGTGTCTCTTCATGCGACTCAGAGCAGAACAAGACTTCAGTTCATCATTTCTTATTTTATTTCTGAATCTCACTCAAGTGTAATGTGTGATTTCAGGAGAGCGACAGTAAAACACACAAAGCCAGTAAAGTGCTATTTCTTGGGAACCTGCACATGCTGCTCTCCACGGGTAACTCACTCTATAACCATCGTCAGATTGCACTCTGGGATCTGGTAAGAGCTGCTCCAAATAGACTTGTCCTTCATGAAGTCATAGAGACTGTGGTTATTACCCTGTTACCTATAAAACAAATGATCTTTTAAAGTAATGAACTATTATTTGTGTGTCTGGTGTTTCTTGTTTAGTCACAGTCCGTTAGAATGAATCATGAATCATGTAAAAGACACCAAAGCAGCCATAAATGAGTCAAAGTCTGGATATTACTGTCAGCCGTTCATCATTTCCATCAGATATGAAATGTTTTGCTACGTCCATCTTACCTCGCTCTCTTTCAGAGTTAAAACTGTTGCTTCTGCATTCATTTGATCAAAATGCTGGAAACGTTAATGTGTTAGATTAAAGTGTCTTTTTATGAAATATTAACTATTTGTAACAATGTCTTCTTCACTTTTGATCAATATAATGCACGCTTGCTGACCAAAAAAAGATAATCTTTGACCTCCTGACCCTGAAAAAAAATGTTTGTATTAGTATTTAAACACAAAAAAGATAAATATATTGTTTAGAAGCCATTTAGTTCAAAGGGTAAAACTTGAAGAAAAAAAAGTTTTTAAAAACAGTAAAACTGTTTTATTTATTTTAATTTATTTATTTTTGAGACACAGCTAAAAATGTGACTTCTCACTATGGGGGAATTATCTGTCGCCACATTTCAATATTTGGGATATTCTTGTCACTTTCAGTGTTAAATTTTTTTACCCCAAGCCTAGGCTAATCATGACTAATCAAGATGTGTGTGTGTGTGTGTGTGTCTCTGTGTATGTCTGTTTGTCTTGTGTGTGTGTGTGTGTGTGCGTGTATGTGTTTCTGTGTGTGTGTGTGTCTGTGCGTGTGTGTGTGTGTGCATGCGTGTGTGTCTGTGCGTGTGTATGTCTCTGTGTTTGTGTGCGTTTGTGTCTGTGCGTGTGTGTGTGTGTGTGTGTGTCTCTGTGTTTCTCTGTGTGTGTGTGTGTGTGTGTTCAGAAGAAGGACCTCTCTCAGTCGTCTTATTCCGAGGACTTGGACGGCTCCTCAGGTGTTCTCTTCCCTTTCTATGATCCTGACACACACATGCTTTACATAGCTGGAAAAGTGAGTGTGTCTAACCTGGATTACTAGTGTCTGAGAGCTGGATTCATGGATAACACACTGCTCCTTTCATCTTTAGGGTGATGGAAATATCAGATACTATGAAATCAGCTCAGAGAAGCCATATGTGCACTATCTGACTGAATACCGCTCTCCTGTGCCACAGAAGGGGATAGGTGAGGACAGGAACACACACATCACGACTCGGTTCCCTCATTACAGATCCATCTCAACAGTGTTTAGAAGATCTGAAGCTGGTTCATCCGTTAAAAAACAACACATTCTGATCACACAAAGAGAGTATTCCTCTTTCTCTCATCCTCAGACGTCTTTGCGTTCTCTTCCAGGAGTCATGCCGAAGCGAGGTCTTGATGTGTGTTCCTGTGAAATCTTCCGATTCTACAAACTAGTGACAGGCAAAAGCCTGATCGAGCCTGTGTCCATGATCGTTCCTCGAAGGGTATGAACCTGTCCTCAGATCCACACAGCTCCTGCTCCAGCAGTTTGGCTTCATCAGATGTTCTTGTGTTGTGTTCCACAGTCAGAGTCCTATCAGGAGGACATCTACCCGCTGACCGCTGCGAACCGAGCCGCTCTGACCGCTGACGAGTGGATCTCTGGACGAGACAAAGGTGTCCGAACAGCATCTCAAGACAAGAACTTACTATTAGGAGAAACTTGAGATAGAAGTCTAGTTTAAACATTAGATATTTTTAGCATACAGTCTTAAAATTGAAGCTGCTTCAAAATGTTCTTTAAGCGATGCCATGGAAGAACCGGTTCTTCTTTGGCATCGTCAAGCACCTTTATTATTAAGACTGAGTGCTTTATTGCTGCATATGATGTTATAGAAATAATGGATCAGTGACTGAGAGAATGAAACGGACTCGGTGTGTGTCTGTGCTCCGCAGGTCCTGAGATGGTGTCTCTGAGGCCTGGGAGTGAACTGGACTCGTCTGCGGAGCATTCCCACGATCCAGACTGTCTGGACGGTCCCAGAGCATCTCCAGATGAAGACCGCAGCTCCACAAGCCACATCAGCAACGGAGAGCTGGACTCGGCTCCAGAAACCGAGCAGGAGGTGCGCTGCAGGGCTCCAGACGTCCAGGTGTTGAGTGTTTTCATGCGCTCCTCTAACACCAGTCTCTGTCTGTAGATACGACAGCTGTTGTATAAGCAGCAGGAAGAGATCCGGAGACTGAAGGAGCAGCTTCTCCAGAAGGACACGCGGATTAAACAGCTGGAGCTGGAGATCAGGAACCAGAGAAACTCACGAGACACTCTCTGAGAGAAACCAGTTAAAGCCTGTTGTGCTGCGGTCACTTCACCAGAGTCCGGTCAGATCTACGCCAGCTTCTTTCACAGACACGGTTTGGGGGAAAGCTGCTTGGTTTGACGTCCCTCATGATCCGGCTGAAGGAAACATTCATCTTCTCATCTCTTTATGGAAAGGCATTGCTTGTATGCACAGAAATACTCTACAACCTTTATGAAAGGGTTTTTTAGTTTTACACTTTAGCACTATGCAAACATGTTTTTAGCTTGCGATCATACTTGTTTAAATGTTTATTATTATTATTTTAAAAATGTCTTGAATGAACATGTTTTATAAATTGGGTTATTTGAGATTACTCGTGAATATGATTGTAACAGGGATTTTTTTTTTTGATTAGTTTTCTATTTAAATGGATGAGTGATGTGGCATGAAAGTTTGATGATTATAATAATAATAATAATGCTAAAGCTAATTAATAGAACAAGGGGAGGTTCATAAAGATGCTATTTTAATGTTGTTGCTCAGATATTTACTAAATGTTGACCTTGATTACTGTCTTTTCTTTTTGAATCCTAAACTGATATCAATCTGATGATTTGGGCTCTCAGATAAAAAAAGGCAAAAAAAAAAAAAAAAAAGATGATTTTGGAGATTCAATAAAACATTTGCTACAAATAAACGTTTGCCATAACTCAAACTGACATTATTTATTAATCTTAATTTCTAAACTTAATATAGTTAACAAGAGTTGTATTTGTTAACATCAGTTAATGTTCTGTATTGAACAATGAATAACACATTAACAAATATAATAAATGCTTTAAATATGTATACAGTATATAATGTTAGCTAATGCACTGATGAGACCGTACTGTAAAGTGTTACAGAAAAAAACTTAACATTAAAAATACAAGATAAATATATTTTTAAGAGATGAATTCTAAAAGTACAGTCATAAGTAATAGACACACTCTCTCTCTCTCTCTCTCACACACACACACACACACACACACAGAGAACAGAACAGATGTGGCGCCCTCGTGTGGCTGTGAGAGGAAACACAACCACTTCTCATCAATCTCAGAACGCAATATGGATTTAATTTGTAGTAAAACATATTTTGAACAAACTTGAATTTAGATATTTGCACAAACCTTAGTATTGTGCCTCTCTATCTGGAAGTAGATTTATCATTAAAACAAGCATTTTTGGAAAGGCCGAAAATGGGTTCAATTTTTATATTAGTGCTGTATAAATATGTGAAAGTCACATGAGAGGAGTATGACAGGATCATATGTAGGGCTCTATGAACAGCTCATCACCAGTGCGGTTCCTCCCTTTATACACCAAACACACATTTGCTTAATTGGGTTTAAAAGAACTAAAAAATAATTAAGCCTTAAAGCTGCAGTAGGTAACTTTTGTAAAAATATATTTTTTACATATTTGTTAAACCTGTCATTATGTCCTGACAGTAGAATATGAGACAGATAATCTGTGAAAAAATCAAGCTCCTCTGGCTCCTCCCAGTGTCATATTGCCATTCGCAGTTACAGATCACTCCCGGTAAGAAAACAACCAATCAGAGCTGCGGTCCGTAACTTTGTTTGTGTTCAAAACGTAGAAAGATGTATATAATAAGCGAGTACACCATGAATCCATTTTCCAAACCGTGTTTTTAGCTTGTCCTGAATCACTAGGGTGCACCTATAATAAGTGTTTATATTCGGACTATTTTAGATTGCTTCGGGGGTACCGCGGCGGAGTAACCCAGTACCTTTGTGATTCTTCATAGACATAAACAGAGAGAAGTAGTTCCGGCTCCGATGTTCTTCCGCAAGACGCAAGCAGTTCTGTTTATTAACCGCTAGAGCGTCAAAAGTTCCCGACCGCAATTAAGTATCATCTGAGAAAACATGTGATTGGATTCCAAAGAAAGGGTTTGAAATATTTGTGACTATTTTGGTTTGTCACTGCATTTTGATTGTTATAAATTATTAGTCATAACCATCTGGACCCAAGAGCTTTAAGAAAAAAATAAAAATAATAATAACCCCCAAGTGGTATGATCACTCATCAATAGAAGCGGTTTCCACCACTGAATACGTAAAAAAAAAAAAAAAAAAAATTTATTTCAACTTTTCATCTCACAATTTTGAAATAAAAATGCAATTATGATTCCCCCCCTGCAATTAATAAATCCCAATTTAAAAACTATGTTCTCAGAACTGCATGTTAAAGTGAGAATTATGAGTGTAACTCTCAGATGAACAAGAGCAGTCCTAAAGTGTGCATCTGATGAAGGATCATCATCTCTGATCGTCTCTCAGAGAACTAATGCTCAAAGGACAGACACTGGAGAGTGAGCAAAGCACAAAATGTTATTTTATTTACAAAGTTTTTGTCTTACAGAAAGTAAAAATGTATCTAGGACGTTGATTGGTGCCTCAGGCACACGCTGAAGTGATGCACACACACCCCAGAGCAATCTTCCCGGGACACTTGGAACAAAAACTAAAGGGGGAGGATATCAACCAAAAAAAACAACAGAAAAAACACTTTCAACAGAATATTAAAAGCACAGACCCAAAACTAAACCCCAGTCCCCAAAGTCCCCACAGGTCCTGCCACACGAGCGTGAGGAAGATCCAGAACAGAGCTGAACGCTGGGGTCAGGGGTCACGGGACAGACCAGAGGATGGAAAGATCGGCTCTTAATCGTCCTCATCGTCATCTTCATCATCCGGCTCTCGTTTCCTCTTCTCACTCTTTTCTCCCTGCTCTTCTTCTGAGCGAGAAAAACCCCCCCCATTAGTATTCATAATCACTTACACACTGCAGGAAGCCATGCTCATTCCAATACAACTCACCTTCATCATCATCATCATCATCGTCGTCATCATCATCATCTTCATCCTGAAATAGAAGAACTCATGTTATTAAACCAGTTTCTGTTGAGAGCAGCACACACGAAATCAGCTCGTACCTCATCCTCTGCACTGTCTTCCACATCATCCTCGCATTCAACCTCATCTTCATCATCATCTTCCTCCTCCTCCTCTCCATCCTCTTCTCCATCTGTGTTGAAAGTGATCTGAATGAGCTTCGTTAACCCCCGAAACACTGAACTGACAGCCGGCCCCACTGACCTTCATCCTCGTCATCCTCGACTCCGTCTGCGTCTCCGTCGGAGTCCGAGGCCTCGCGGTCGTCCGTGTCGTAGCCGTCCAGATACGTGAGCTGCGGCAGGAGCCGGAAGACACTTTCCCGGTAATCGTTCAAGTTTGTGACTTCACAGTTGAAAAGGTCGAGGCTCTTCAAATGGTCGAGTTTCTTCTGTCAAAGTGAACAGATCCATCTACAGTTAGATCTTTGGATAGTTTAGAGCTGCACACATCTAGATATGATACGGCAGACTGTAGAAGGTCGAGCGGAGGAGACTCTAACGTGTGAAAGCTGATGGGAACAGAAGTCAGTACAAACCAAGGGCTCCAGCGTGCTGATGTCTTTCAGTTTGTTGCCGCTCAGGTTTAGATGTGTGAGACTCGGGAGTTTCTCAACTAAAACATCAAGATTTCCAGAGATCCTGTTGTCACTGAGCTCCAACTGAGAACAAAAACACACACACACACACGTCAGAACACCCACACACACAAACCTCAGCAGAGCCCCGTCAGGAGTGTGTGCGCTCACCTTCTTCAGTTTTCCGAGCTTGGGGAGATTTGAGACCGAGAGGAGACCCACGTTTATCAAACTTAGAAACTCAAGATTAACAAACTCTGCTGTGAGGCCTTCGATCTTCCCTTCATTTGATCTGCAGTTATCAAGCACCAGTTCTCGGACCTAGAAACCAGCAACACGAGGGTTAAACACACACACACACACACACACACACACACACACACACACAGACAGTCAGAGAGAGACTCACTCTCACATACTCACTCGCGTGCGCACACACTCTCAGGCCTGTCACGATAACACATTTTGCTGAATGATAAATTGTCCAAGAAGTTATCGCAATAAATGATAATATTGTGGTTTCAACTGATATAAATGATAAATGTCATAAAAACGCAGGTACACCATAGTTCGGGCTGAAAGTCCCTGTTGTTTTTGAAGAACAGGGTGCACCAAAACACTGCAGAGTTTAATTTGACTTTTCTTCGTAAATAAATCTTGTAGCAGAGTTACAGCAAGGGTTTTTCGGTGGAAATCCATTAATGAAATGTCCTTGTTGTAGCAGATATCGCTGCTGATGGATACCGAACAATGACACACGCCTCGGGAGCGCAACTGTATGAGCGCTTTGGAAAGAAGGAGAAAACGCACGTGTGTGTGTGTGTGTGTGTGTGTGTGTGTGTGTGTTAACTGGGCGCGTCGACACACGCCTACAGACATATTTAGCTGAGCAAGCCAAATGAAGCGAGTATTAAAATGAAGTACAATAGTTGTGTAAGTACAATGCAATATCACTTGGGACGCAAACATCCACAAGCAAATGAGAGCCGTTTCCCAAATCTGGTCACTTTAGCGAGACGTTATCTCTTTATTCCTGGGACATCTGTGAGAGTGTTTTCAACTCTCTCACACTCACTCTCTCACACACGCACACTCACAGCCTAATAGTTAGAGAGTCGGACTCCCAATCGAAGGGTTGTGAGTTCTAGTCTCGGGCCGGCAGGAATTGTGGGTGGGGGGAGTGCATGAACAGTTCTCTCTCCACCTTCAATACCACGACTTAGGAGCCATTGAGCAAGACACCGAACCCCAAACTGCTCCCCGGGCGCCGCAGCATAAATGATGAACACTGCTCCGGGTGTGTGCTCACAGTGTGTGTGTGTGTGTGTGTGCTCTTCGGATGGGTTAAATGCAGAGCACGAATTCTGAGTATGGGTCACTATACTTGGCTGAATGTCACGTCACTCACTCACAGTAAATGCTGCAGCTCATGGAAGGATCCATAAGAGCAAGAACTCAAAGTTCAGCAGTTTAACATGGAATTAAAGTTTCTAAACTGGGGAGAAAAACAAAAGAAAGTGACGGAGTTGCTGAGAAACTCGCGTGTTTGTGTCACGATGAGAAACTCAAATCCCGCGCGCCAAACTGCGAACGAGACCGGAAGCGGCGTAAGGCTACTCTGCTGCGAAAGACGAAGACGGGGCGGAAGTTAACAGCGAGACAAAAATGGAGAGTTTCTTTCTCGAGAGACAACATGGCGACTGCTCGAAGAACACGAGGAGAGGAAAACTCACACGATACTGTCGTGACTCTGGCAGGATCGTTTCTGACGCGACGTTTAGTCGGTTTTAAAACCGAACTGAAGCATTTCCGCCGGATTGACGATAATCACACGCAGCTTTTAACCCTTTTCTCTCCCTCTCAGATCCGCGTTGCGGCTTTGAACACGTTTGGTTACGGATTACCTCAGAAATCTCTTGAAGATCATCATCGCGAGTATTTTGTGAGTGTTGTGCTCGGTGTGCGCGCGCTGGGAGTAATGGCGGGAACCCGCGCCTCGAGTAACAGTGTAACCAACAGAACACACGTGTTAAATATCACTTTCTTAGCAGTATGAAACTTAATTTTAAATATCAGTTTATTGTAAACGAAAATTCCTATGTTCGTCAGATTAATGTAGTTTATTTTTTGAACCGGCGGTGTTTTATTATTAGAACAGAAGATCTGATTTATTACTTTCGCCTCATGTAAGCAACAAACATGGCCACCGCGGAGACATAAACCATCCCAAACATATTCTTCCGCCGAGGTTCACTCAAACAAACAGATAATGAGCGATTAAGCGTCGTCCAGCACAGATGTTATAAGATGTAATAACGCTTCAGCTTTAACTGAAGTAACGTTTCTCCGTCTGACCGTTTCACATCAACACCGACGAAACCCTGCATGTAACGTTACTTTCTGCAGGGCTTTACACCCATGTGCTCCCCGTACACACACACACACACACACACAGCTAACTTCACTAATGTGATCCTCAGCATTGCTCACATCAGATGGGGTCCTGTTCCTCAGCTCCAGGTGAATCCTCTTCTTCATGTCCATATCGCGCCTCAGGAGTTCGACTCTTTGTTTTCAGGGATTTCTGTTCAGCCCAAACTGTGTAAAGATGTGGAGAATAAGGGACTGTATAATGATCTGAAGCCAGCGAAGTTACTCTGAGAGCAGAAACCATGGAGGAGAATATATACTCGAGAGCGCCCCCGGCGGCGGCCGCGCGCAATGCAGCCACGAGCACGCGCCTGGAGAGCTCGTCCACGTGTGGCGCTTAAACTTTTTGTTTTGGTAGATGTGCTGTGTGTTTTTATTCCATGTAATGTTGTTTATCTTATCAATAAAGTACACATCGGCAAACACAGAGCCCTGTTTCTGTCTGGGCTTCATCATTATCTGATAGTATATCTGTATTTACCTCCTGGACACAGACACGAAAAAAAAATTCACATGGTTGCATTGCTTAGAACATAAGAAAGCAAAATACGATAACAATAATAATAAAAAAAAGATATTACATCCTCTAGAGGGCAGCAGGACTCATTTAAAAATAAATAATAAAAATACATGAAAAGGCAAAAACAATTGATTTAAATTATTTACATTACATTTTTAGGTTTTAGGGTTTTATTATACCTAAACCTGTATAAAGATGATTCTCGACTGTTATGACAGATTTAAAAAAAAAAAGATTTGTTATTATACAGTTTGTGTGTAAAATGGCCATAAACAGGTTTTCTCATTATATACAATGTATCTATTCACTGTAACTAATTTGCATATCGATGTTATCCTGGGGCAACACATAATTAAAAAATAAGTTAATAATTGGCATTTTCATAGTATATAATATTTCATATAAATATTGAGATATTCTTCATGTTCCAGTAACTACAGAGAGTAGTTTTTTTTTTTTTAAATAAGGGTTTTTAGATAATTGATACAATATAAATTATACATACTGTTTACATTACAAATATATTAGATCCTGATGTCTATTGATTGATATCTGGTGTCACTGATCGTGTTTGTCTACATCTCTTGACCAGGTCAGGAGCAGCGGTCAGACTAACAGTCACAGAAACACACGGCTGACCTCCTTTATCTCTTTCTTCTGTCAGTATTGTGCCAAGTTCTCCTCTCTTTACAAAGAAGATAAGAGCACAGCTGATCTCTCCAGCTCTGCAGTAATGTTTCAGCAGATAATGACTCTCTTAGCTGCAGGAAAAGTGAATGTGGTTTCGATGCTTCGTGTTCCTGAGACAGGACACCAACATGGAGAAAGAGATCATGAAGAGGAAGAGGAAGATTCTGACACTTTTCAATCGAGCTCGACTGCCTGAATTTGCTCAGTATCAGTTTATTCATAGTGACTGTGTTGAAGTAAAAAAAATTAAAAAGACAGAGACAGAGACAGGAAGAGGAAATCCTCTGGAAGGGTTTCTGATGGAGGATCTGGGGCCCGAAGATTCGTAGAGTCCTCGTCACTGATGCAGGTGTTTGCTGAAATCTCCTACTTTAGCTTCATTTATACAGTTAAGCATTTGATCCTCCAGCAGATGATGATCTGATGCTCTTTTCTACAGAAGAAAACATTTTAACCAACTAATTTACTGTCTCTAGGGATTTCTAATTTCTTGATAAGTTTTGAACAAGAACAAATGTATATTATAAAAAAAAATCACATTTCCATGTGTATATGATACTCATCAGTACTCTGTCACACAATACAGATATAGTGTTAATAATATTAATAATGCAAATAATAAATGTTACAGCACTTTTGTGCCCTCTAGTGGTTGTAATCTAGAACTTCGCAGGAAAAATAAATTGTCATAAACCTTTAGTTTGTTTGTACAACTGACTATTTAAAATAAAATGGCTTTTATATTTTGTCTTTGTCTGCAGTGAGAGATTGATTTAGAACAGTTTGATAAACCCAGGTTTAATAAATGACCACACACGAAGCACGTGATTAAAACAGCTTTAGAGGCCTCCTAAAACAAAACATCCTCCAGTGCAGTCCAGCAGGCGGCGCTGTGAACACGGAAACAGTGAAGAAGAGCCGCGTTTCCGGTGTTGTTATCCAATCAGGAGATCGTGCGTTTTATTTTGAACGCATCACTGGCGGGAAAATCGATAACGCTCTTTCTCTTCAGGGTTAAAATAAACGGTAACGATCAGAAAAGCGCGTGTGATCCGCGAAGGTAAGAGTCGAAGAAAGAACACGCGCTCACTGCTGTCAGACTGATGTAACCTCGTGACCCCAGCTGTCATGTTTTGTGTATTTTGAATGGGCTTTTGTTTTTTTAGTAATAAATCTGTTCCTTGACGTTTAATATATCCGATTAGTTCTGGGTTCATTAATGCATCCCTGTAAAAGAGGAATGAGCAAAGCTTCTTCAAGAAGATTTAAAAACATGGCATAGAGTCCCCACAAAACTATTTTGATGTCAGTATTAAACCTGTATTCAGTTTTTAATAGTCAGTTTTCCATCAAGAGTTTATGTATTGTATGTAATGTATTACAATATTGTAATGCTTCAAATATAATTGTCATCAAATGTCATTTCTGTCTTAACTATTCCTTTTAATAAAGTGTAAATTAATCACAGTAGAATCAAAGATTAATATCTGATGGAGATAAACATCAAATAATATCTGAATCACACCTGAACATAAAGCACTAAATGCTTATCATTTTCGGTTAATATTTTGTTTAACATCTATGATTTAGTTTTAATTTTATTTATTTTTGTAAATTCAGTTGTGCACAAAAGAAGTCTTTAGATCATATTTAAGAGAGAAGCATGTTTTCGATGGGGGTCAGTGTTAATGTCTGTCAGACAAATATATTGAAATTAATTTATATCTTTGACCAAAAAAAACGTACATGGTTTGATTTGTATAAGAGATATTTTTCATAAAAATTCCAGTTTTGTCCGTTTTTTTTCTTCTACTGAATATTATATTCTAAAAATATATTCTTTCTGGTTTTGCAGAAGCACTCACCCTAATGTCGCTAGACACTAAAAGTGTTTTCTAATGTAAATCAGTTATAGTGCCACAGAGAAGAAGAGTGCAGTCATTTTCAAAGCCATATTCACTGGTATAAACTAAAGTTAGGTTTTAAATGATTTTATAAGTGTAAGTGTTCACTCCGCGTGCTCTGTTTATCTGAATCCTTCTCCTGCTGTTTCAGATGTGTCCTGCAGGAGGCGCTGCAGCTGGAGTCAGAGAGACGCATCACAGCTGAAGAAGACCAGGAGAGATCACAGCTCTGCTCTCTTTCATTCAGCTCTCAAGTGGTAATGTAAGTCAGTTGTCTGAGCTCTTTCAGGATGAAAGAAACTTGAGGAGAATCTGGAGACGGCACACAAACAGCGAGCAGAGAATAGTGTGTGTATCCGCTGACTGTGTTTCCTCCTGCAGCTCCAGACCGATGGATGTCCTTCTGCGTGGAGTTGTGGGGGATAAACTGTGCTGTCTGTAGAACAGAAGATGTGTTTTCCAGTACTGCTGACTACAATCTTTTTAAAGCACTGTGCGTGATCAGATCGAATCCTTCTGTAAATGTAATATCGGTGTGTATTCTCTTGATTGTGTTGAGCAGTATGGCGTGTACATCTTCTGACAGACGCGGTCCTGAACTACACAAGCTCCTGGACTTTACTGAAAGAGTTGCTGTAGAGTCAGAAATGCGTAGATTCGTTTGGTGTCTTTCATTTAAACTAAACTGAAAACCTCTGTAGGCCAATCAGTTCATTTCGTAAGTGATAAATTAGTGTATATGAACAGTTTAATAAATGTTATTGTCTTAGATCACAGGTCTGTATAAGGACAGCAGTAACGTGTGTGTGTGTGTGTGTGTGTGTTTCAGTCTGAACTCTCGAATCACAGATTAGGTTTAAATAGAAACTCTTAATTAAAAGGCTTTTTTAGTTGTGTACTCTGTCTGATTTATGAGTAATGAATCACAGTTCTTCTGATCGTGCCAGTGCTTGTGAAACGTTCAAGCTCCGTGTTCTCTGATGTGTTCTGCTTCACTGATGCTCAATAGCTCCGTCTCTTCTCCTGATAAACCTTCCCTTCGTCCGTGTTAGGACTCCGAGCTCTACCTCTTGCCTTCGGTGGATTTGTGCAGATTCATTCAGTTCGTCACAGCAAGACTAATATTGTGAAAAATGTGATTGTAATCCACAAACACACGACGCTTCCTTCATCTCTGCCCTGATCTCAGAGTTGTGTGACAGAATACATTGCTTAATGATTGTGGTGTCGATTAAAATTATATATATATATATATATATATATATGTGTGTGTGTGTGTGTGTGTGTGTGTGTGTGTGTGTGTGTGTGTGTGTGTGTGTGTGTGTGTGTGTGTGTGTGTGTGTGTGTGTGTGTGTATAAAGTTGATGATATTTGGTCACTTGTTTTTTTTTAATTAAAGAGTTTAAAGAAGTTTTGTGCTGTGCAAAGTTTAAGCAAAGATGAGGTCCTATGAAAATGATCATTCATTTACCTCACCTTTCTTGTAACGTTTTTTTTTTTTTTTGCGTTTATTCGGACAGTTTAAATATGTAGAATCATTGTGAACTTAAAAAAAAAACATAAATAACTGATAATTTGGGTCAAACTGCATGGTAACAATTTTATGACTGAATTACATTTAAAAATGTATGTCAGCTTTCATTATTGTAGTGCTAGAAAACTATTCTTTCCAAGTGTATAATATTAATAAGCTTTATTTTTTTCAATAATATAAAACCAGGAGTAAAGTATTATTTGGGGTTATCTCTCTTAGAAATAAATTTAATTTATAAATAAGTGAAATATGTTAAAGTTTCTGTAAAGGGAAAGTTTAGCTGGAGGATGTTTTTAGCACGTAAATGTTTGGATGGTTTGTGTTCTGTGTGTATTCACCATTAAATTAAAATATGAAATGTTTTCTCAGAACGCAGTGGTTCACAAACGCACCCTTCCTAGTGTCTGACACCCATCAGATTCAGCACATTACTGTTGTTATAATATAACCGCAGTAATACACACATTAACCTGTTCGCTCTCCAGACACTAGCTATAGTTTATCAACCAGCCACTCAGCATTAACCCATGGCCTCAGTTCTGTTATTGGGAAATTACATTTTATTTGACTGAAGTTACTAAAAAAATTTACAAAAAACAAAAACAGTAAAAATGTATCATTTTGTACTGAAATGTAAGTCACTTAATTATAACTACTCGTTTGAATTCGTTTAAAATCAGTGTCAAACTTGCACTGGTACTGCTTATCATCTCGTGTTGATAACTAGGCTATATGCTATAAATATAAAAACTGCATATTTACCGCAGTATATTTCTTCTGTTTGAAGTTGTTAATTTTTTTATCAGAAAGGCTGCGTGAGACTCAACTGATGTGACCTTGATGATTATCCTTTATTATTGACCGTTTACGCCAAATTTAATAAAATCTGACTCATTCTCCTTGAAATGTAGATGCTTCCCCTATTAGATTAGTTGTGTAAGTAACACTTTATTTTAAGGTGCCCTTATTACACATTACATGTACTTAAAAACAATTATGCATAATTAAATGCAAGTAACCCTAAACCAAACCCTAACCATATAATAAGTGCATGTAGTTAGTTAATATTACTACGTACTCACTTACTCCTTTAAACAAATCCACTTGTTCCAGACAAGATTGAATGTGGAGCTCTGTTCCTGTATATAAAACCCAACCTGTGTGTCGAAATACACCCGCGTTTATCAAGCGCGACTGCATATTAGAAAACATGAAAGTTTCAGTATAAATATAAATATGTATATAAGAATATTCCTATACATTTTGTTGTAGTTTGTTTGGTGTGATGCATGTTCACACACAGATCTTAAACATCATTTTCTCGTGCACCTCATCCTAAAGAACACAGCCACACAGCCTCTCCTAAAAACATCTTTATATCACTGAATTAAGAAGATGTAGTAACTCATTTCCATTAAAGTAAATGGAAGCATTTAGACTTACACAGATGGCAATAAGAAAAGCGTATACGAAGAAGACATTTCACTCAAGTAATAATAATAAAAGAATCGGACCCTTCCTAAAAACAGAACAAAAAAGTTTTATCTTTGTAAACATTTGTCTTTAACTTGAGCCTTTTTACAATGTCGTAATAGGAAAGGTCTGTACAAGCGTCCATTGAGGTTAACAACATGGAATCTGATGGAATCACAAACAATAGCAACATCAGTTTAAATATCATGGTTTTCATATTCACTCTCGTGTGCCAGCGGTTCTCACAGAGGAGAACATTGTTCAGGAGGCAGACACGAACCGGTCCATGTTACCGGAGTAAGCTGGATGCCTGATGTAGGCTCCTGAGCTCCCTACTGATGCAGAGTTATTGTACTGAACAAAAGAGCCCAGCTGCGCCGGAGACGTTCTGCTGTAGGGGTCTCCGACAGCATCTCCGGCGATGGGAGACAAACTGGAGATGGCCATCCTCCCCGACGAGCAGAAGGCCTGGCCGCTGCCTTGAGGATAGGATACCTGAGCGTGTCCGTGTCCGGAGCTGGAGTAGGAGAAGGACATGTTGTTGGAGGAGCTGGAGCTGCAGGACGGATGCTGGAAACTCTCCGGACTGAAGCTGTGGCAGGACTGCTGAGGCATCATCTCTGACCCCACCAGAGAGTTGATCCTGAAGACCCTGGACTGAGCGGCGCTGAAGCTCGGCGAGGACTGGTAGAAGGCCGCTGGGCTCATGTTGGGGTAGACCGAGCGTGTGATCTGGACCGGGGAGAAGACGGGAGACTCGTGCACGTACGGCGAGTACGTGGTGAAGTCGCTGCGCTTGAATCGCTTCCGCCGTCGTAGAAAGCTTCCGCTCTCAAACATGTCTTCGGCGTTGGGATCCAGCGCCCAGTAGTTGCCCTTTCCGGGTCGGCCGGGCTCTCGGGGGACTTTGATGAAGCAGTCGTTGAGGGTCAAGTTATGGCGGATGGAGTTCTGCCATTTCTTGGAGTTGTCTTGATAGAAGGGAAACCTCTCGGTGATGAACTTGTAGATGCCGCCCAGAGTGAGCCTGCGGTCGGGCGAGTTGGCGATGGCCATGGAGATCAGAGCGATGTAGCTGTACGGAGGTTTGCCTCGCTGTAGGGGTCTCTTCCTCCGACGGCCTTTCTGACCGTCGTTCAGCGGAAGAGTGCTTTCAGAAGGAGAACCGCTCTCTACTTTCACCACAGGCATGACTCTGGCTCCAGGAAGCTCTCGAGTGTCCCTCGCTGTTTCACTTCTCTCTCCTCTCTCTGTCAGGGGCAACAAATCTTCTTCGCTTCTGGTGAGAAAATACCAGTCATAATGCAGACTTTAAAATCCCTGAGCCGAATGATCCTTTGAGATGTCAGGTGTGTCCTTACACTTCTTCCAGGAGCAAGCCTTCACACAAACAGCCGTGATGTGATGTTGTTCTTCGCACGGCTGCAGAGAGAAGTGAGGACTCGATACCTGACTGACTTCACCTGAAGAGTGATTAGCCACGCCCCCTCCAGCAGGTGACTGTCACGCGGCTCACAGCACATGTCTCTGCAGATTTCAGTTCTCTCTCCATCCTGCACATTTATTTCCTCCAACTCTGGTGGAAGCTAGTACATTAAAAACACCAGCCAACACTTATGCTTCTTCTGTATGCCAAACTCTATGCATCGATGAGTTAAAACTCTTCACTCTCAGAGAATAAGGTTTAAAGGTATCGTCTGTGACTCCCGTCGTCTTATTTCTTCTCTACACGCTGCTGATCTTTCTTCAGTGTTCTGGTTCTCCAGCATCTAATGGAAGACAGGTTTATTTTTGTAGCAAGCAAAACAGATGGGGATTTATTTTGGCTAAAGTGGGGGTGTTATTGAGCTCTAATAGCCCTGTTTAGTGGTAATACAAACTCCTCGGCCTCCGCAGGGCTTTTTTCTTGTCCAGTGCCGTGTCAGGCGGTTTCATCTGTGTGAGAAGATGTAAATATGTTATTGTAAGCCACAGTGTGTGCCTCCCTCTGTTTTAACAGCATGCAAATCTGGGTCACAATTTGGTGTGTGGGTATAGACAGCCTGATACCTGGGCCAGGTGTCCTGTTTCCATCTTTAATACAGGAGATAAAAATACAATTGATTCTGAACGGCGTTATTCCCACGGTTTTTTACTGGGAAGTAGCTTCGTTTGAACCATGATGCTCACGTCTTGAATAAGTCAAACTATAAAATTCAGTCCTTAAACAATCGCTGCTCAGGTGCGCCTCGTGTTGCTTAAGAAGCTCTTCTATATACATATTATTATTATTCATTTTGTTGCTTGCTTGTTTTCTTTCTGTGTGTATAATCTGCACAGCTGGTTCTGAAACGTACTCCTGCGTCTGATGATGCAATGCTCTTAAAGTTGACCTGCAGTTTCCAGTGTGGAGAATAAACTAGTATAACCAGAATAATATCTTCAGCAAATCTCTCTCTTCTCTCTTGACTCAATCAGACTGGTGAAAAACAATATCAGCATGTATGATCTAACACTGAATCTAACCTGCACACGTCGTCTGATCCCAGTGGAGCGTATAGATGTTTATTAATGCAAACTATTTCACATACTTTAAATAAAAATCAAACACACAGGACGCAGTATACACATTGTTCTTTATTCAGTAAGCACTTCACTAATATTCCATCTTATTTCTCCTAGAAGTATATCACCAACTTCTGATGTCAGATGAGCGAGAAGTATTTGGTCTCATTAGATCTCAGATTTTTGTCTACATAAAAAGATTGGTGATTTTAACCACTATGATTATATGTCACTGTAGTTTAATAGACAGATTTAAGGCACCCCATTGAATGTGAGGAACTGAAACACTTTTTCTTTTGTTTTCTGGACTGATTGTAGAGCAGAATAAAGCAAACATGATCCCGAGCGTGGAGAATGATGGGAATGATGGGAATTTTAATTCTGTGTTCATGGAGTTCCTGACACAACGATTGCTACGGCTTTAATTACACAACAAACAAACAAACAAACAAAACACGTGTCTGTGTATGTGAGAGATGCTGATTGTTCTGCCGATCGCTCCTGAAATAACACGATTGATTGATTTATTTATATTTAGTTGTTATTGCCTTCAGACTGAACTCATCTTGGCTTCATTTATTCTACATGTCCACTGCTTGTATTAAAGTGTTTTATTATCTGTCCAAACTGACAAGCCAGATGGAATAAAACTTGCCAAAAATATTTAAATAAAATTTCTTAAAAAATCTATCCACAAATATAGTCTGAGTTCTTTTACTGTGCGCTGGATTTGTGAGAAGCAGCATGTGTTGTGGTGAAAAACAACCTTTTACACTAAAACAAGGCTTTTATCATGAAAACAATTCAACAAATGACAGTGTGACATTTTCTTTGATTTTGTTCCTCACAGACAGACAGCTTGTATTCCAGAACTGTTTTCCAATATTGTACAAGCTGGAATGGTCCAAAAGGCCTTCCATTGAAGAATAATGTAAATCAGAGTTTTGTCGTTATAAGCCATGCAAAAACCTCTGACATCAGCTAAAATATGGTGACACGCAAAAGAAAGCTTCAGCGTTTATTTTTAAAAGGTTTCATGACTTCACACACAGCTTTCCTTCAAAGAACAGACATGGTTTTCTTCTTCATTTCTGTTATAAATGTGGTCAGATCTGATTCAGAAAAGACGTGTTACTTCTTTTGTTCATTGCAGATTCTGGATGTTTTGCTCATTTTTATCTGCTTTTGTTGTTACTTGATCTTGAAATAATAAAAGTCATTAGCATGATTACAAATACTCAACTTACTGTAATTAAGTCTTAAGTTCTTCCAGAAACTGTACTTTTTTTGAGTAGTTTAAAAATCATGTAATTATTCGTTACATGCTTGTTCTGATTTTATTTACTATTGATATCTATCGTCTGTGTCTAGTTGTGGTTGTGTGTGTGAGTCTCTCTCTCTGTGTGTGTGTGTGTGTGTGTGTGTGTGCAGTCAGTGGCAATGCAAAGTCTCCGCGCCGGTTGACTGGTTGTCAGGCCGGGGCCGGTTTACATAACTGAAGCAGAATGCTGCGTCTCGGCTAACGTTCACTCTTCATGATCCACCTGTGTGTCTGGACACGGCCAATCAGCACTGCTCGTGTGTGTTCACACCAGACTCACACAGAGAAACCTGTCTGAGAAGGGTTTCATCAGAGTTCACAGCGCACAGAATCATTCAGCTCTCGTTCTTGAACTCTAAGTTCCTCCTCCAGGTGTGTCCTGATGCTCAGAGGGTGAGGAGCGTCTGAACTCTTCCTGTGTTTCTGCAGACGCCTCCAGACTCATTCTCTCTCCTCCCGCTGCTTCTGAAAAGCTTGCTCAATCCAGCTGTATTGTGAATGTGAGGGTTCAGTGTTCTCCAGGAATGTTGTCCCTCATTAGTGAACCTCGGAGGACAGATGTGACACACCTCGCTGGCACCCGATGACGAAACGAGAGCGAGATGGTGGTGTTGCCACCTGCGTGTCTGTTTCTGCAGGATTTGTATGTCCTCAATCACTGACAGCGCTGGATTACCTGTTCTTAGAGCAAAGAGCCAACACAAGCCACATCTTGTGCTCAAGTATTCGAGCTCTCACACACTTGATTCTCCGTGGGACTGATGTGTCCTGTTATTACTGGAGTCTGATTAGCATTTCACCACACACCAGTTTAAACACTGATGAACCATTCTCAAGTGCCTTGTGTTAATTTTTTGTAAATTGTCCTTGATTCTGAGGAGCTGATGCTAGAAAAGAGTGTTTTTGTGAGTTTTGCTCGAGCTGTCGGGTGGAAAGGAGAGTTATTGTTCTGGAGAGACGGACTCATGGCCTTGGGTTACACTAGCACAGGTGCATTCTGGGATCAGACTTGTGTTTATACATGATCTATAATCACAAACAGCTCACTTCACGTGCTATCTGCCATATTTTAGGAGCTGTGTCAAAGGAAGACTACTATTTATTCTCAATTCCCTTTTAAAAGCGGCTGCTATTTCATGATTTTGGCTTAGAATCATCATATGAAGGCAAATATCATTAGTTTTCCCAAACACACTCTTTCTCTTAGCTTCACAGAAATCATAGGTAACCAAACACGCTAACACTTTAGTTTAGGATCGACTTTCACTATTAACTAGCATGCATATGACTTGCATATTGGTTTATTAGTACTTATAAAGCACATATCAATGCCATACAAGTATAATTTAGATACTAAACACAATTCCTAAACTCAATAAGCAGTACATTAGGAGTTTATTGAGGCTAAAGTTGTAGTTAATGGTGAAGACTGGACCTTAATAATAAATAAAGTGCAACCCTGAACACATCGAAACATGTTATGCTTGCGAAAACATTTTATCTGTAAAGGAGCCAATCAGTTTCTTTTTTTTGTCTGTTTGCTCTTGTCATGCTTATTTGTGGCTTTCCCATGCCATGTCAAAGTAGATGTGTGTGTGGCTTTATTTACATATACTAGTATATTTGCACAACAAATGGAGCCCTCACAGAGCTGTTTTGCATCTGTGTGCATGCTGCTGGAGCTCACACTGACACTGAACGGCTGCTTTGTGTTTCTGGAGCTGCACCCAAATATGTGTCCACCCCTCACTCATCCCCACTGCGTTCCTGTCACTCCTATTCTGCTTTATTATGCTGCATAAGTGTTACATGTGGAATGAAGGTTATCACCCAGTACCTGGAGAATATTTGATTAGTTTTAAGAAATGTATTTTATTCAGCATGCATTATCTTAATCTAGTTATCTTAATCATATATTTATATGCATTAAAGAATCCTTAAAAAAATTGTTTCTTGAGCAGTAAATCATCATATTTTCATGATTTCTGAAGATCATGTGACACTGAAGACTGGAGGAATGATGCTGAAAATACAGCGGAGCATCAAAGAAATAAATTACATTTTAACAAAGATTCACACAGAGAACAGATGTTTTAAACTGTAATAATATTAAATAATTTTGCTATTGTAAAAAACTTTTTTATCAAATAAATGCAGACTTTTAAACACAACTCAAATGTTAGTACACACACACACCACACACACACACACACACACCTTTGAGCTAATAAACCTTCAAATAGTTATAAATAAAATATAGCTGTTATCATATTTCCCTGTGTTCAGAAAATATATAATTTTATGACATATTAAAATATTTCTATATATTTGTGAATTCATACCGTCATAAATGAAATAATTCTATTGGATGTAATCGTCTGAGATTATTATTATACTGGAATGCTGATGACATAGGTGTGTTCCTCCAGGACCTGATAGAGCACAGCTGCAGCAGAAACAATATTCACCTCTGACCTTTCCTTCCAGTTTAACTCTTACCTGGCACAGCTGTGATTTACAGATGAATTAGAGAATTAGAGTATGATTCTCATGTCTCCTACTGTCATATTTATTGATTTTGAATATTAGGCTGTTTTCAATATTTATAGAAAAATGTCTAAGACCAAAAGTAAAGTGATGAAGTGGTTTTAAGGAAGATGCAAGTTTCTGCCGAACTTCACTGGAAGCGTTTGTTGGATTGAGAGCAGAGCTGAGCGTGTTGCTGTCGGACCTGTCTTACTGCCTCATTTGTCATCTCCAATCACAAGCTCTTTTGAAGCGAGCTGAAAGACGAGGCATTATCAGGTCTCTCTCGGTGATGAGCGCTCAGTCTGCCGCTCAAAAGAGAAAGTATGTGAGAAGCTGAACATGTAAGAACACACTCTGCTCTCACACACATTTCTGACATTCAGTCAGTGATGATGGCCCATTATTTATTTGCATGTGTATTTATTTATTTATTTATTTCACAAGACTGATGTCCAAGAGAGATTCACAATCATGCAGGATTGTTATTACTGAAATAAAGCAATATGCTCTTCTGTCAGTAACCAAGAGAGGTCAGGGGGAAGTGTTGTGTGAGTACAGTTTTGCAATTTGATAAATGCACTTGTTCATAATAAAAATTTTGATTGCAGTTCAGTTGACATGCTTTGGCAAAGCATTGGTGCAAATCACAACTTCAGAGACCTTTTGTTATATGAGACGTAAAAATACTGGTAGCACAAGTTACATTACCAACGATGAAAAACAGTGTGTACATCATATACTCATGACAAACACTTCTAAAGCATTTATTAATCAGGTCATTCCAACATATGCACTTTATTTTAAAGGTCAGTTCTCACTATTAACAAACCATTCACTATGACTTTTGCCTCAATAAACTCCTAATTTGCTGCATATTAATAGTTACTAAGTATTTGTTAAGTTTTGTTATGAGATCTGGTTAGGGATGAATAATATGTGCTTTATAAACGGTCAATATGTTAATAACAGGCATGCTAAGAAGCAACTAGTTCATAGTGAGAATGGGTCCCTAAACTAAAGTGTTACTTGTTTTTAAAATCAAAAGTTGTATCTGTTAATATTTAATATTATTTAATGGAGCGACATAAACTAACAATGAACAGTTGCATTTTGTATGAGCTAATTTTAACAATGATTTTCACAGTGGTTATAACAGCTAAGAGCCGTTGTTAGGCACCATGCAAAGCATCCTGAGCTGTTATGAGTTCATATTCATATACGGTTATTCCATATACATAGTAAGGTTTCACAAAATAAACAGAGAAAAATAGTGTAATGATATTAATAAAAACATTATTCTTTCACCAAACAATGTACAAACCCGATTCTAAAAACACTGTACAAATTGTGAATAAAAACAGAATGCAATGATGTGGAAGTTTCAAATTTCAATATTTTATTCAGAATACAACATAGATGATGTATCAAATGTTTAAACTGAGAAAATGTATAATTTTAAGAGAAAAACAAGTTGATTTTAAATTTTATGGCATCGACACATCTTAAAAAAGTTGGGATAAGACCATGTTTACCCCTGTGTGCATCTCCTCTTCTTCTTATAACAGTCTGCAAACATCTGGGGACTGAGGAGACAAGCTGCTCAAGTTTAGGAAGAGGAATGTGTCCCATTCTTGTCTAATACAGGCTTCTAGTTGCTCAACTGTCTTAGGTCTTCTTTGTCACATCTTCCTCTTTTATGATGCACCAAATGTTTTCTCTGGGTGAAAGATCTGGACTGCAGGCTGGTCATTTCAGACCCGGATCCTTCTTCTACACAGCCATGATGTTGTAATTGATGCAGTATGTGGTCTGGCATTGTCATGATGGAAAATGCAAGGTCTTCCCTGAAAGACACGACGTCTGGATGGGATCATATGTTGTTCTAGAACTTGGATATATCTTCCAGCATTGATGGCGTTTTTCCAGATGTGTAAGCTGCCCATGCCACACACACTCATGCAACCCCATACCATCAGAGATGCAGCTTCTGAACTGAGCGCTGATAACAACTTGGGTTGTCCTAGTCCCCTTTAGTCCGGATTACATGGTGTCCCAGTTTTCCAAAAAGAACTTCAAATTTTGATTCGTCTGACCACAGAACAGTTTTCCACTTTGCCGCAGTCCATTTTAAATGAGTCTTGTCCCAGAGAAAACACCTGCACTTCTGGATCATGTTTAAATACTGTTTCTTTCTTGACCTGTAGAGTTCTAGCTGGTAACGGTGAATGTCACGGTGGATTGTGTTCACTGACAATGTTTTTCTGGAGTATTCCTGAGCCCATGTTGTGATCTCCATTACAGTATCATTCCTGTATGTGATGCAGTGCGTCTAAGAGCTGAAGATCATGGGAATCCAGTATGGTTTTCCGGCCTTGACCAGAATTGAGATTGTTCCAGATTGTCTGAATCTTTGGATGATATTATGCACTGTAGAAGATGATAACTTCAAACTCTTTGCAATTTTTCTCTGAGAAACTCCTTTCTGATATTGCTCCAGTATTTTTCACCGCAGCATTGGGGGAATTGGTGATCCTCTGCCCATCTTGACTTCTGATAGACACTGTCACTCTGAGAGACTCTTTTTAGACCCAATCATGTTCACAATTTAACCTAATAAGTAAGAAATTGTTCTTTCAGCTGTTCCTTATATGTACATTTAACTTTCCCGGCCTCTTATTGCTACCTGTCCCAACTTTTTTGCAATGTGTAGCTCTCATGAAATCCAAAATGAACCAATATTTGGCATGCCATTTAAAAATGTCTCACTTTCAACATTTGATATGTTATCTATATTCTATTGTGAATAAAATATAAGTTTAGGAGATTTGTCAATTATTCCATTCCTGTTTTACTCACAATTTGAACAGTGTCCAAACTGTTTTGGAATCAGGTTTGTAGTTCCTCAGAATCAGTTGTGGTTCCAACAAAGCGGTTGCCGAGCAACACACAGAAGTAAACAAAGGTGTGTTACTTTGTAATTTACAACAGCTTCTAACGCAACTCAGCCAATCAGAATCAAGGATCTGTTTTTAAATAATTATGTAATAACTGTATTGCTTATCATTAGTTAACATTAATGCATTGATGTTTAAATGACCAAAATATGTGTGACTCATTATAAAAACTTTGGCAGGAGAGATTAGATCAGTATTAACTGGTTACTTGCATGCATATGATTATCAGCAGTTATTAGCAATTATTAATGCCTAATTCTGCATGACCACATTTATTTTTAATCCTAAACCCCATACCCAAACTTAATAACTACGTTACTAACTATGAAGTTCATTTTTTATATGAGTCAGAGTTACTAGTTAGTTAATACTGATAATTGGACCCAAATCGAAAGTGTGACAATAATGAGAAATTCTGCATCATATTAACACAAACATGTTAGGATAACTTAATGCATATGATTATGATATATTGTATGCATCGATATAAATATAAATGCCAGACATAAGCCACTTGTCCGGGACAATCTACAAACACTAAAGTTTACTGCGTGATAATGATTGATACACCTATACACGAAAGACCAATTTCAGACATGAAATACAAATATGTGCTTTCGGTCACAGTTTCTGCGGCGCACACTGTTAGTCTTCAGTGTGTTTGCTGACACGCATGAGTCTAGCTGTGTGTGTGATACGCCTCGCTGACTGTGAGTACAGTTGGAGGATGAACACACACATCCCTGGCGTGCCAGCGTGGAGATGTCAGCTCTTGGTCAATGCTGTTAAAACCTTCACATGCCAAAAATGGCAACACACCAAAGACAACAACGTGGAGATCACCACAGCTGGACGTTTGCTTTCAGATCTAGCATCATTATTATTAGAACTGAAATCATATAAAGTGGTAATAATAATTCCATAGCAATTTACTGTAATGTTGTTAGCAGTAGACATTTCTAATGTAGATGGTAGTTTTGACCTCTGACCTCCAGTTGGAAAGGAATAAAAATGAAACTCGCTTAGAAATATTGATTTAGGTGCAGTCTCTGATTTTGAGGTAAAAGGGGAATTGTTCAGTCGGTGTTGTGGAGCATCACCTGCTGGCTGTCAAACAAAACACACTCCACAGCGCCATTAAACAGGTTTTATTGTAGTTGCACAATTCATTCTCAATACAAGCCTGTGACTGATTCAGATGAGTCCATGAAGATTCATGCTCAAGAGGAGCTCAACAAATAAACACTCCAGTACTTTCAGAAATATCCACACACACACACACACACACACACACACACGACATTATGAACTTTAGTGACTACTTCAGTATTCATGGAAAGACCTTCAGGACTCATGAAGCGTTCAGAGTGTCACATGACAGATGACAAACTGGAACAAATAAACCATTCACTTAACTTTCATCTCGGTTTGTTTTTTATTTTCAATTTTCATTCATTTAATTAGTCAAACCTAACATCAGTTCAAGGCTAAAGTTTGTTGTAGGACTTTAAACAAACATCAGAACATTTCACATTATGAACAGAAAAGATATTTGTGTTGCAATTAATGCAGTTTCAAAGAAAAAACAACAACAACAACAACAACAACTCACGTTTAATACTTTACATCAACTTGACATCCACTGGACTTCAGATAATTTTTCATAAATACATTATGCTAAGAACGTAATACCAAAATATTTCATTTGTATTTATTTTTTTATTGCAGATATTTTTAAAAGGGTGAAGAGAGCAATGCATGGCTTGAAACTGAGAATCACACAGGAGTCATAGCAGCAGGCAATGAGGTCAGATCAACCTCGGAGAAGAAGAATTACATACTGTACATGAAATAAATCAATACAACCAAGAGCTGGCATTCAGGAATAACATCAACTGAAGGGCACTCGAAACGTTTTCATTGCTTACTTCCAATGTGCAAACCCCACAACAGAGCGATGCTTTGTGCTGCTAGGTTCGGTCAGAAGAACTGGTCATGCATGAGACTTAGTGGGATAAATCCACCAGGATATCGACATAGTTGACAGGGAAGAAGCCAGAGTGCCCACTGACCGTTCCTTCATACCAGTTGTCGTCAATCTTGCTCGTTAAGGAGATGACGTCTCCTTCCTTGAAGGCCAGCTCTCCCTCGTTTTCAGGGTTGAAATCATACAGCGCCCGACAGCAAGGCTGGTCCATCGGAGCTGAAACAGGACAAAAGAAGAGATGTTCACAGCAGAACAGGAAATGAAATCCTCCTCTGCAAGGATTTAACTCCATCACCGGTCACCTGGAGATCTGGACGGGGCGATGCTGCCGTTGTGATTCTCACTGAAGTCCACCGAGGTGCGAGGTTTGGGGACGTACTCTCTTCTCGGCTTACAGGACGTCTCTCTCATTCTGCAAAGATACATACATACATCATTTAAGATAAGTGAAACAGGGATGTGATAACAACTAATTGGCTGATGAATGTATACTCTAAATGAAAGATGAATTAATTCTCACAGAACACATGTAATAGAAGTCAGGAAATGCCCTTGTTCTGAGGAAGTCTAATGAAAAGCATGCTTTAGCCGAGTATTGTTCTGGTCTCGTCCTGAACTCTTTTAACTTCACACGTCTTAAAAACCTGACATTCTTTAATATGAATCAGCACTCGAGTACAGATATTCTCAGTTTGCATAAGCAGTAACATGATAGTGAAATGCACATAGTACATACTTTTAGCTTTTTAAGACTTGTATGCTTTAGTCAGAAGGGTGATCTGGCACAGACCTGTCCTCTAGTTTGCTGGAGAGCTGCTGGAGGATCTCTGCCGCCTGTCTGTGGTAGTTGACCTGAGCTTGGACCAGAGCTGAAAGCTGACTCACCTGTTCAATCTGCAGAAACACCGCTAGAACATCAACAACTAGCACACATGAACACAAGCGGATCGTAGATGTTCATATTTACAGCTAATGTGTGGAGTGCTGCAGGTTTAATCTGAAGATACTGGTGAGAAAGACAGATCAAGTGCAGTGAAACTCTACGGAGGGATGAAATGGATGGAGAACAGCTGAGGGATCTTACATCGCTCTCCAGAAGGTTAAACATGCTCTGTTCGGCGATCTCCTTCGAGTCATCAAACTTCTCCAAGGCCTGCTTGAGCTCATCTTCTGTGACCTTTCCCTGCCTCTTCTTCTTATAGTCAAAGTCCAGCCGTCGTCCCTGCAGCTTCTTCAGGTGATGCTGTCACAACACACAGAACGTTTTTAACAGCCCCTCCGTCATCCAGCACTCAACACACGATCCTGAAACTGAAATGATCAGTGACGCCAACGGCTGCCCTCGAGTGGAAATAACCACAATGAATGCTAAGCCAAGACAGTGATCTCATTTAAACAGCGTTCAGTGCCATCTCAGAGCATTTAGTGAAGACGACGGAAAAGGAACAGAACTGAATTTCCTCTAAACAGGTCACAAGAGCATGTTTTAGGAGGTCTGGAGGGTAAACACTGTGTCTTGTCAAGTGCACTGGTTTCTGATTTCTTGTTTCTCACCTGGATTTCTTTCAAATCTTTATCATGCAAATTCTGCAGGGGATCGATAAAGTTTTGCTTGACCTCCATGTCCAGAGCATCTTTGACTTCAGCTAGCTCTCGCATGGCTTCTCCAGCATCGATCAGAGCCAGGCCTGCAAAACACAATACATCTCTATAACAGCTCTTTATTTTTAAGGGCAACTCATGTACTGAATAAAGCCATTTTAAGTTTATCCATATACTAATGCAAATCCAACATAAATCAAAAAGATCTGGCGTTACTCAAATTCTGTAGCGACCAGCAATCAGAGCCATTTCCTGCATACTTCTTCTTCAAAACACTAAGTGCTGGTCAGTGTCTGAAAACTTCCAGTATGTTAACATCTGAATCCTTCTGCTGATTGGAGCATCATTTGACATTTGCATACGCTGCAACCAGTGTGTCACTTTGCACCAATCAGTGATGACGTGATTTGCATATCCTGAAGCTTTGTCTCATGAGTTTATGAGTTGAAAATCCTTTTTTAATTGAATCTGATTACTCAAGCAATTAATGTAATTTAATTGTGTGCAGGCAAGCAACGTGCACAAAAGAATAAACCGCTATCATAAGTGTTTGCAATACAGACAGATGATTTGATTATGGGTTCATTTCTCTGTTTAAAGCTGCTCTCTCCGTGCAGGCTATAACTGATGCACTCGCTCTCACATCAGAGACGGCTTCATTTATTAGAAGCAGAAGCATTCAGATTTATCGTGCTTTGTTGTTCAAGCATCTACATTGTCAAAAGAGTCTGGATTGTGGGTCATTGATAACCTTGCAATCATTTCAGCCAGCTGCATTAACCCTTGTGCATTGTTCAACTTCACTACTCTTTCGTTATGTTCGGGATTAAAATATCCATTCAGTTAAATTGCTGTAAAAATGTATCTCATATATATATATATATATATATATATATATATAATTATTATTATTATTATTTTTTTCATAAATCTATTAAATCAACCTCAGTCCTGATCAAAAACTACCAAATGTTTTTTAAAATGCAAGATTTTAACTCTTTAATTTCCAAGTTCATAAATTATGTCACTGATTTGGGGGAAAAACAAACAAAATGACTTATTTTCAATATAAAAGTAATTGTGGCTGGATTTTTTTTTTTACTTTTTAACACAGTCTTGGGTATGTCAAAGATTAGTAACAACATTGGCTTTGATGCATTTTTAGTTTTTGTGCAGCATTAGATTTAATTTTTTTCTCCCTCATTTATTGTTGGTGGCTGTTTTTGCCTCATTGACTTCCATTATAACAAACATTTTTTGATTGCACTGTAAACTAAGCAAGCATGAAGTCAAAAAAGCTTGCTGATAAATCGCAGATAAAGCGGATTATTTTGGAATCAGGTATGTTTATAGTGTTTTGTGTTGGAGAACAGCTCTGAGTCTGTGTCTTCGTACCAAAGCTGGACTCCTCGCTGAGTTCCCGGCCGAACTTCTGCATGGACTCGGCCAGGACGGCTTCGGTCTGCGTGTAGCCAGGGCCTTTATCTCCTCCACGGATTTTAGACATGGAGCTCATCATACTCATTTTGGCACGAGTTGCTAATAAACAAACAAATGAATGAGATTTACTATTACTATTTTACTTGATTATACTATTACAAATGTAATAATTCTTCATATTTACCTGGATTGGGCTGCAGGTACTCCGTCGTCTTGGTCATAACGTCCATTACTGCTCTTGTGGTGACATCAACTTTCTGTGATACAGTAAAGATGGGAAGTGAAGAATAAATGTTAGGAAAGAGTTAATCACTGCACATGTTTCCTCACAGACCCCAGTAGCTCCCATTCCTTCACTCATCCATCCGTCCCACTGTTTTAACTATTGTTATAAATACACACTCAATATATTCTCACTTAATTAGGTGATGCTAAACTAGAATTGTATTTCTTCAGATGATCTTTCAAAAGCACAAACTTATAATAAATATCTAATATCTCTCTTGCTGCAGGAAACTTACCTTTTCCATTTCCAAAAAGTCTTCATTTAATTTGGTTCCCTCTGCCCCTCCGACCTTCTCACTAACTTTCTGCAAAATAAGACAAAGCAGTTTTATGGGCTTTTTTCCCCTTTCAAATAAATTTACTTCCGTCTATAGATTAAAAACTCCTGTTCTGTAAAACCTACACATAACATCCCAACTGGAACACAGATGTAACCCAAACACAGCTTTAACTTGTATACACTGATGCAATATACTGCATTTAATAAATAATCACATTAAGATGGAGCTGAAGTCTGCAGTCTCTCATTCAGGTCACTGTAGATTACTTATTCATAAGAAATCCTTTTTATTATTTGGAGTGTTTCTCAAACCTTCCTCTGGAGTTTCCTTACACACAGTTGGGATGATTCCCTCACCTGACGCACCCATTTCAGGCTTTAAAGTCTCTGCTAGTGAGCTGATGAGTTGAATTAGGGAGCCATACAAAATGTGTAGATTGTAGGGTTGGGAAACACTGTTCTATCGGTAGGGAAACCTTGGCATGAACACACCTTGGGACACAAATCAACAAGGGGAAAAAGCAGTCATGTTGGTCAGAAGTAGCTCCCTGAATGGGTGAAATGGCCAATACAGTATATGAGCAAAAAGAAAGTTATGTTTTGTAACAAGTCGACCGATTATCGGCACCGATATTAAGCTCTTTTATGGTTATTTAGAAGCATTTAAAGAAAGTTTTTGTCAGAGCCCTTGTTATTCATCCTTTATATAAATATTGGTTGATAATATCGGTTATCGGTCTAATCGATCTGTAATAATCAATATCGGCCCTGAAGCCACATATCGGTCGAACCCTAGTAACAGCACTCAGTAGTGAATCAAATACTCATCTGAATTTGAAACTCGAACATTTCAAAAGACATGAGCACAAGTCCAAGTCTGAAATCCTTTCTGTATTTAATAGGACAATTCATTTTATATAAAAATACTTTATTATTTTAAGACTTTAATACAATGCATTATTCTTTCTACTGAAAAATTAGTTAGACTCAAATCTCTGTCTCTGCAATAAAATATGATCTTTTAAGGCAGAAAAGAAGAATTCTACTGGCACAATAGACAAGCACTAAGAAGGTTGCACTGCTTCTTGCCATAAATACAGTGCAGAACAAGATCAGGTGTGTAGCACTGCATGTAACTAATGTATGAAAAACACACATCTACAGGTGCATCTCAATAAATTAGTGTCGTGGAAAAGGTCTTTATTTCAGTAATTCAACTCAAATTGTCAAACTCATGTATTAAATAAATTCAATGCACATGGACTGAAGTAGTTTAAGTCTTTGGTTCTTTTAATTGTGATGATTATGGCTCACATTTAACAAAAACTCTAGTAACACGATACACACGTTTCACAATTTGAGTTGAATTACTGAAATAAATGAACTTTTCCACGATATTCTAATTTATTGAGATGCACCTGTATATCTAACAGTGCTTCAGTCCAGAGCATTACACATCCAGTCATTTTCTTTCTGAAGCCGTGCGCTTCTACAAACACATTAAGTCAAATAAAAGTCTGCCAAAGGCTCATCTGTGCCACAGGCTTTACTCTCGCTCGAGACTGAGCTGTCACCGTGTTAAGAAGATCTGAGGGCAAAGACACTAAAGAGCTCATGGGACAGGAACAAGATGTCTGCCAAGGAGCAGGGCTAAGAAAAACTCAAAATTTAGTAGAGAGGATCAATGAGGAGTCTCTTCAACCCCAATGAGATACTACACATCTCACTGCAATCTGAACACTTAAGACATAGTACTTCATAGAATCAGGATGTAATGGGAATGAGAAACGCCTGAAGGGTCAGGGAAATCAGAGACTGAGTCAATATGAGCGATGAATGAGAGGAAGTAGTTCCAGAGTCATGTACGAAGGACAAAAGTTAAAGTAGGTGCATTGAGCTGGGTTTTGAAATGCTTTTATTGACTGACGTGTGTAATATAAATGCTCACGATGAATGTGGATATAAAGTAGATTAACAGTTACATGAACCGGTTTACAGTGCACAGCTCGCATTAAAATGACATCAACAACAGCATAACAATATTAATTACACATGAAGTGAATGAAATATTACGCAATTAACGAACAGTTCACTTTAACTACAAACAACTTAAATCAGATTGATTTCGAAACGAACGTCACTCTAATATAAAAGATGATCGTTCATTTGGGTGAACCTGGCGATTAATATCCCGGTGTAGATCTGACAGTTCAATAATGAATGAATGACTTCAATTCAGTGAGGGGTTTAATCTCTGATGATCCGCAGCATTTCATTAAAACGACATGAGCAGAAATCAAGATACAGTTTCATGACAGAACTAAACCAGTCTTGTATTTAAGATGATTCCTGGCCTACATCTCCCAATTCATCATTAATCTTAGTCTGGGGTTAAAGGAGTGCAAATGAACATTGGTTAAGGAAATAAAATGCAGTCTTTGTTTTAATTCAAAGGTTATTTGATAAAGGTTGATTATCAAGTAGAAATACAGAAATGCTCCTACAGCTGTACGGTACACTACGTCTGAATCAACCTGAACAATCTTCCAGAATCTTATTCCAGAAAGTTCTAATGTCCTGGGAGTTATTAAATAACATATGTTCCAGCATCTATGTTCAATTATTAATAAACTTTATTTAGCAGCTTAAACTTTATGGATGACTTTGCACAGTAAAAAAGGCTCAAGGGAAAGAGCAAAAACGAGCAATAAACCCTGCTTCACAGTATTAAACAGAACAATAGTGTGTCACTAATCCATATTTCCAGCTGATCATCCAGTTCAGCTCTCTTCAACAGTGTCTGTGCAGTCAGTCAAGCGTCTCCAACTAAACAAAGACAAAGGAACCAAAACTCCATCGGTGACAGAAATGGAGAAAAGAAGAGAGATGCACATCTACATACATACATGTATAAGCTCAAAGGGTTAAATCAAGGCTTGCTAAAGGTATCCGATCAACCTTGTTACCTGAAAGGAAGAGTTGTGCTACTGACTAGATGTTCATCAGTCACATGAAACCCAATGTGACAGCAGCACACGGAGAAGAGAAGAGAACCCCCCCCCCAGGCCTCCTGGATTACAGCCGCCGAAGATTAACCGCTTATAAATAGAAGAGAGAGCTGGACGAATGAAGGAGGTTAGGGGAGGATGTGCTGCCTTGATTTGTGACTGACAGCAGGACAGAGAGGGATGAACATCCCTTGGGCTCCTATCATTGTGTGTGTGTGTGTGTGTGTGTGTGTGTGTGTGTGTGTGTGTGTGTGTGTGTGTGTGATTAAGAGCAGCTGAGAAAGCTCATGCATAAAGATGGCTAGAGGAGACATGTGCCTATCCCTGATCAGACCTGTTTCCTTTGTAAAGTGTGAGGAACAAATATCAAAACATTACATTAATGACTAATGCATTAGTCCATAGGTCTCCATCAAGACAACAGAGAAAGGGGAGCCAGATTTTGTAAAACTGTTCATATTCTAATAATCTGATTCGTTCCCAATGTAAAGCAAAAATCATCTCTCCAATCCATATATTGACAGTAGAGCCTCTTTTCCTTCCAGAACAACCGTATTCACTTCTTGACTGTAATTAAACTGTGTGCAAGCTCCTGATAATGGATGCATTCAGAGACTGGTCTGAGGAGTCTTCAGTATTACTTACACGAACGCCTGAAAGACTCAAGAAAATGACAACTTCTCTTGGCTTTTTTACGAGCTTGCATTTATTCATTTATTCACTTTAGAGTTGTTTTTGCAAAGAGACACAAAGGCGGCTCATAAAAGTCAATTTCAGTCTTTTTTGGTGTTACAGTATTTTTGTTGTTGTTGTTAATAAAATCCAATAATGGACCACGACCACAAACAACAAAAACAAGAGGACTGCCCAATAATATTCATATATCTATTCATATGGATAAAATCACTTTCAAACTAACAAATGATCAATTCTCTCTTAAAAACAACAACAACAACATCGACAAGAGCTTTCCTTCTCTTCCCTTGGACTTTCTGCCAATCTGGAGATCAAGTCCTGAAGTTCAAGTTCAGCTGTTGAACACTAGAAAAACATGCTTTGAGCAGAAACCCCTGCTGCTTTCACATCTGTCCACACAGGGACGCTCAGAAACACGGCACAGCTCACCTGTTTCATCATCGGTAGACATCAGGAATACTGATAGAGATATATCAGCAATGATGGTGAACATAATTCTGATGCTGATGCATACAGATGCTGCCAACAGACTAATGCTATACTTCACAGAATTCTACTTTACAGTAGTTTTGAATCCTATAGCATTGTTTAATATTGTTGAATGTCAGGCAGCTTTACAACTCAACTCACAATCTTATATCTGCAGCGGAGGCAGTGGTTTCAACCTTCTTCCTGGATCCTTTAGAGTGTTTTAATGAATCAAACACTTGATTTAGTTCATCATGAACAGGTTTGAGTAGAGGGATGCTGAGCAGTGCTTCCTACAGATGCTACAGCGCTTTTAATTATTTCCTGCGCAAACACTCAGCATTCAGTGTTCATTTCTGTATTAATGCAAAGTGAAGCTTCAGGCGAGGACACTAGATGGACATAACAGAGCTGAGAGCACACTTAACCAGCGATCAAATCTGCTGTTATGCTCTCATAATTGAAAATAAAAAATAATAATAATTACACACATAGGCTATATATATATATATACATATGAAAACCCTTTATGATGAAGTCTAAACAGGACATTAGGCCCAATATGCAAGGCACTGATTTGATATATTTTAAAGATGTATTGCAATAATTGGAGCATATTTAAATAGAACTATGAAACTAAGTGGCACTGCATCCTAGGACTCTGGAGCCTGAGTGGTGCTGAGAGCATCATGGATCTGAAGTGTCACAGGATCTGCTTTAGAGGACATCCAGGTCAGATTAAGGATACGAGCTATTATTATATAACAACACGAATAAATATTCATGTTCACTCGATTTCATTCCATCGGTGCTAATAAAAAGCTCAATGCATTGACTGTAACCCCGAGAGAGATGTCGTGAGCAGCAGGCTGTGAGCAGAAGAACACGGTGTTCATGCTGAAGATGCGCAGGACTCACTGCAGCAAACCCGTGTGACGCTGTCGCTTCTTACCTGAGTGGCTTTGTGGAACTGCTTCTTCAGTCCCGCGACAGACATGGTTCCGAGCGGACTCTGTCCTAACGCCTGGCCGTGATGGAGGAGCTGGGGACCCGAGCAGAGCAGAGATAAACGCGTGTACGCTGCGGGGAATCACCGCGCGCTTAGGCTGATTACAGCAGATGATGATGACGCGCTGCTGACGTCACGCCCCTCCACAGATTACAGCAGCAAAGCCCCTCCAGACCAGGGTAGAGGAGAATCTCTCTCTCTCTCTCTCTCTCTCTCTCTCTCTCTCTCTCTCTCTCTCTCTCTCTCTCTCAGTCAGACGTTAGGGATCAGACTGATATTTAATGTTTTTTTTTTGTTTTTTACAGGAGTTTCTTCTGCTCACCCAGCCTGCATTTATTTGTTCAGTAATACAGCAAAACAGTAATATTGTGAAAATTTTTACTATTTAAAATAACCGCCTTCAATTTGAATATATTGTAAAATCTAATTTCAAAGCTGATTTTTCTTTAGTGTCACATGATCTTCAGAAATCATTGTAATATGTTGATTTTTTATCAGTGTTATAACTGTTCTGCTGCTTCAGATTGTTTTGGAACCTGTGCTATTTTTTTCAGGATTATTTGATGAATAAGAAGTTAAATGAAGAGCACTTATTTAAAATAGAAATCTTTTCTAACAATATACACTAGAGCCCTGCATTTCAGCCACGACATTTTTACGCCCCTCTGGCCGGGCTTCAGGATATGGCTTCAGTGATGACCAAAAAAAAAAAAAAAAAAAAAAAAAAAACACGGGAGCTGGTGTAAACAACAGGAGCCGGTGGTGCCGTGACTGTGGCTCTCTTCCTTTGGGCCCCTGGTAATCAGTACTGGTTTTACCCCCAGTCCGACGCCCTGGTCACGACTCACGAGCCACTGACGGTGTTCAGCAGCAGCAGCAGTGTGGTGTGGTGCGTGAGGTCAGCAGCTGAACAGTTCTGTGTTCAAACACACGCTATAGGCTTAAGCTTGCCGCAAAGCACCGGCAAAAATAAATACAATAAATATGACAGGGGCAAATAGTAAGGAGATAGCTGAATTATTTATTAATGTTTTCTGAGTCTGTGCATCAAGCATGAAGTTGTCGATCCTGACTCGTCATCTCCTCTTTAGACGCAGTTACGAATGATTACTCTTATCTTTATGAGCAAAAATGACTGCGTTTCCACAAAAAAAAATAAAAAAAAAACTTTTGTACAACGGCGTTATAGTGCCACAATGAAAAAAAATCTAAGATTAAGAGATTAAAGTATTTTGACTTTAATCTCGTAATATTTCGACTTTATAAAGAGAATAAAGAATAAAGTCGAAATATTACAAGAATAAAGTCGAAATACTTTGAGAATAAAGTCCACATATTTCGAGAATAATGTCGTAAAACTATGAGAATAAAATTGAAATATTACAAGAATAAAGTCGTAAAACTACCAGAATAAAATCGAAATAATACAAGAATAAAAACTTATAACTACGAGAATAAATTCGAAATATTACAAGAATAAAGTCTTAAAATGACAAGAATAAAGTTGAAATATTACAAGAATAATGTCGTAAAATGACAAGAATAAAGTCAAAATATTACAAGAATAAAGTCGTAAAACTAAAAGAACAAAGTCAAAATATTACAAGAATAAAGTCAAAATACTTCGAGAATAAAGTAAAAATACTACGATAATAAAGTTGAAATATTACAAGAATAAAGTCATAAAACTACGAGAATAAAGTCGAAATATTACAAGAATAAAGTCGGAAAACTACAAGAATAAAATCGAAATATTACAAGAATAAAGTCAAAATACTTCGAGAATGAAGTAAAAATACTTCGAGAATAAAGTCAAAATACTTCGAGAATAAAGTCCACATATTTCGAGAATAAAGTCGTAAAACTACAAGAATAAAATCAAAATATTACAAGAATAAAGTCGTAAAACTAAAAGAACAAAGTCAAAATATTACAAGAATAAAGTCAAAATACTTTGAGAATGAAGTAAAAATACTTCGAGAATAAAGTAAAAATACTTCGGGAATAAAGTCCACATATTTTGAGAATAAAGTCGTAAAACTACGAAAATAAAGTCACAATTTTACAAGAATAAAGTGGTAATACTTTGAGAATAAAGTCCACATATTTTGAGAATAAAGATGTAAAACTATGAGAATAAAGACGCAATATTACAAAAATAAAAACGTAAAACTACAAGAATAAAGACGAAATATTACAAGAATAAAGTTGTAAACTACAAGAATAAAGTCAAAATATTATGAGAATAAAGTTGTAATACTTTGAGAATAAAGTCTACATATTTCGAGAATAAAGTCATAAAACTACAAGAATAAAGTCGAAATATTATGTTCAAGATCAGTTTTATAGTGAAACACAAATTATGTGTCTTATAAAAATGTTTTTTCAAACTCTTTAATGATCAGATCTCTGTATTTATGAGAAACAATTCATGAAATTAAACTGTTTTCTTTTTGAAAATTGCATAGACTTTGTGAAATGTATTCTTGTAATATTTCAACTTTATTTTCGTAATATTTCGACTTTATTCTAGAAACATATTGACTTTAATCGTGTAATATTTCGAAATTTTTCCGTTATTTTTTTTTGTTTTTTTGTTTTTTTGTGAGGATCAGTTGTAATTATCTTTCTTCTGGTCTGTTTGTCTCAATACTTTTCAAACACATGTCTTCACTGCCACCAAGTCTCTCTCAGTGTCTATATTAGTGTAAAGGTTTTCTATATCCTCCCTATCTTTTACCGTCTGTACAAAGTGATGCGTGTCTTTTAAACAGCATGCTTTATAGAAGGCAGATTCAAACAAATGTCAATCCTTTTAGCTAATCTGAGAAAGGCCATCATGCCTGATCTTTAAGTAGCCTAAAAACCCGATTCCAAAAAAGTTGGGACGCTGTAAAAATTTCAGAATAAAAACAGAATGCAATGATATGGAAGTTTCAATACTTTATTCAGAATACAACATAGATGACATATCAAATGTTTAAACTGAGAAAATGTATAATTTTAAGGGAAAATCAAGTTGATTTTAAATTTTATGGCATCGACACATCTTAAAAAAGTTGGGACAAGGCCATGTTTACCGCTGTGTGGCATCTCCTCTTCTTCTTATAACAGTCTGCAAACGTCTGAGGACTGAGGAGACAAGTTGCTCAAGTTTAGGAAGAGGAATGTTGTCCCATTCTTGTCTAATACAGGCTTCTAGTTGCTCAACTGTCTTAGGTCTTCTTTGTCTCATCTTCCTCTTTATGATGCACCAAATGTTTTCTATGGGTGAAAGATCTGGACTGCAGGCTGGTCATTTCAGTACCCGGATCCTTCTTCTACACAGCATGATGTTGTTATTGATGCAGTATGTGGTCTGGGATTGTCATGTTGGAAAATGCAAGGTCTTCCCTGAAAGAGACGACGTCTGGATGGGATCATGTGTTGTTCTAGAACTTGGATATATCTTCCAGCATTGATGGAGCTCATCTTTCCAGATGTGTAAGCTGCCCATGCCACACACACTCATGCAACCCCACACCATCAGAGACGCAGCTTCTGAACTGAGCGCTGATAACAACTTGGGTTGTCCTTGTCCTCTTTAGTCCAGATGACATGGCGTCCCAGTTTTCCAAAAAGAACTTCAAATTTTTATTCGTCTGACCACAAAACAGTTTTCCACTTTGCTACAGTCCATTTTAAATGAGTCTTGTCCCAGAGAAAACACCTGTAGTTCTGGATCATGTTTAGATATGGCTTCTTTTTTGACCTGTAGAGTTTTAGCTGGTAACGGTGAATGGCACGGTGGATTGTGTTCACTGACAGTGTTTTCTGGAGTATTCCTGAGCCCATGTTGTGATCTCCATTACAGTATCGTTCCTGTATGTGATGCAGTGCTGTCTAAGAGCTGAAGATCATGGGAATCCAGTGTGGTTTTCCGGCCTTGACCAGAATTGAGATTGTTCTAGATTCTCTGAATCTTTGGATGATATTATGCACTGTAGATGATGATAACTTCAAACTCTTTGAAATTTTTCTCTGAGAAACTCCTTTCTGATATTGCTCCAGTATTTATCGCCGCAGCATTGGGGGAATTGGTGATCCTCTGCCCATCTTGACTTCTGATAGACACTATCACTCTGAGAGGCTCTTTTTAGACCCAATCATGTTCACAATTAACCTAATAAGTAAGAAATTGTTCCTTCAGCTGTTCCTTATATGTACATATATCTTTTCCGGCCTCTTATTGCTACCTGTCCCAACTTTTTTGGAATGTGCAGCTCTCATGAAATCCAAAATGAACCAATATTTGTCATGGCATTTCAAAATGTCTCACTTTCAACATTTGATATGTTATCTGTATTCTATTGTGAATAAAATATAAGTTTCGGAGATTTGTAAATTATTCCATTCCTGTTTTACTCACAATTTGTACAGTATCTCAACTGTTTTGGAATCAAATAATAATAATAATGATGTGCAGATTGTCCTGTTTTAGGCTTTCTGTGTCTGAGTGAGAACATAATTAATATAATTTGAAAGATAATGTTGCTGAATGCAATTTGTACCAAAGCAATGCTAAACAATCCACAGTTTATCCACAGAGCCTGCAACATACATTTATCATTCAGCTTTGTGCTTTTCAATGTATGACATATTATAACTGAGTTTTATAATATATATATATATATACACACACACACACACACACACGGATGTATTATATAGTACACATGTACATTACACAGAAGTATCAGACCTCAAACTTTCTGAGTGAGTTTGGTGTGTTTTATGTCTCGCAGGATGTTGAGATCAGAGAAAGCTCAGCTGATCCAAGCTTTGACTACAGCTCCATCTGGTGAGAAAATACTGTCAGTGCATTTCCAGAACAACATCACAACGAAGAACAGATGAGATCCGAGATACATAAACACACAGAAATGGTATGTACAGGTGTGCTACAGATGCAATAGAATAAGATGTAGAGATGGAATGAGATGGGTGATATCAAATCAATATTGCACATACTTTAATTGCACAATGGGGAGAGCATGTTCAGCTCCAGGCTGTTAAGAAGAGTGTTTTTTTCTTAACATTATTCTTTATTGATAGACCTTAGATAAAATAGATGGCATATTTAATTTTGCATGAAAATGTAAAGTGATTAAGTGACATATAATCTGCTCAGACTTTTGTTCACCTTGGTACTGACTGATCAGCAAAAGAAACAATACAAATATATTTTCTAAAAAGAAAATTGTATACTTAAAATGTACATATGTGATACTAGTTCAGCTGTACATTAAATAACAAAATAAGTTGAAATAAAAAAATGAGAAAAAAACAGAAAATAACTTCTAGTAATCCCTATTGAAAATAAATGTACTGAAATGTATTTGAAATACATTTATTACATGCTAAGTACACTACAAATACATTTACCTATTTATGTATTTTTAGTATTCTAAACTGATATACTTAAAGCCTGCTAAATTGGAATAATTAAATATCTTGCATTTAAAGACCAACATAAAGATCATATGATCCTCATCAATAGTGACAATAAAACACATTACAAGCTTAATATTTAGAAATGTGCATTATGCACAAGCAGTACTCCAAATAAAGTTTAATTATAAGATTTATATCAGTAAGTCTCCAGCGATGCATCAGTAAATATCTTAATAGATGAATATAGGGATATCATTATCATTCGTTCAGTCGAATGCATAATATAAATAGATTATACTGCTTTCCTGTTTGACACCGTGGAGCTGCTTTTACACAATCTGTATTATATAATATATGTTATAAAAAGCGCTGTAGAAATAAAGCAAGACTGTGTTTTACGTGTCATAACCAGCCTCACGGAGAAGAGTGTGTCATGAAATCACTGTAATAACCAGCTCTATAGAGTTAACCGTACGCAGAAAATAAAGAAGACTATTTCAAGCGACTCGCGAGCTGAAAGCTACACTCCTGACTTTACTCTCGAAGCTCAGCGAGGTGTGTTGTCTCACACATTAATTGAGGGAATAGATGTATTCCTGTCACCCAGATGCACTTCAAACGGATGAATGTGAACATGTTTAGCCTCACTTGTCAGATTTGACCTCTCAGTGATTTGGTCCGAGCACTGATTGGGGTTTGACCTGTGATGGAGCTGTTCCTGTAATGCTGCAGGAGACCTCAGTGCTCTCCGTTATTGATTTCACAGAAGCGGAGGGGAGGAGGTTCATCATCATCATCTCTCCCAACAGCCCCTGTGGCACCCAGAGACCCGCCGAGACCATCAAAGACAAGAAGAGGAGAGATTAGGGGTGTAAGAAAGAAAGAGAAAACTCTTTGAGCGAATGAATGTGTAAGAGGAGGATGAAATGATAAGAGGAACAAAGGCACGGAGGAAAGGGAAAATCCTAGCATTTAGAAGTCCTGATGCGTCTGTCCCCGAAGGTGCATTTCTTAACGAGACATGGTTTCCCATTCATTCTTCACTCTTTTAAAACACCACTCTAAAGTTTCACTTGCATGAGCTTGAATGTTTCTTCATGTTCGGTGGGTGGCTGAGGAAGGCCATGTTAATTAAACCTCAGGGAGTTCTGTGCATTTGAACGTCACAGACATTGCAAACATGTTGACTACGCAGTACACATTAACGCAGGAGACGTCAAGTTGCTGCTAATTTGCGCACGCCAGACCTCTCTGCAGTTTTCCCAGCTGTAAGTTATTAATGTTTGTCATTAGACACATTATGCTCGAGGACGGTGACTAGAAACCAGCACATTTATATGGGACAAATATTTACAATAGCATGCTCTGGAGTGCTTGAAGAAGAAAGCATCCCAACTGCATTAACGAATGGTAATTAACCACGGGGGTCTTCCTGATCCGGGGGGGCAGATAAATTGGTCCCTGAGATGCTCGGGACAGTCTTGAGCTAATCCTTCATTACAAAAAGATAAATGCAAACGACATCATTAGCATAAACCTGATAAAACTGCAGTCGGATTCTTACGGTTCATTTTGAACGGATGGCTTTCTGACTGTATGCAAAGAAGGAAAGAGCGAAAAACAATGGAGAAAGTCAAATCGTATTTTAACTAAATATAAGAATGGTTTGTTTGTTTTTTTCTCTTTTACGAGGCATCCAGGTTTTAAATCATTCAAAACAGACACAGGAATGTGTCTTAAGATTTATGATATGGTATATGTTCAATATTCAATTTCATATTGGATGGCATGTCATTATTTCTGCAACTGAAATGTATGTATAAATGTATTGATGATATCATAAAACCGTACTGTATATACAGTGTAGATATATTACATGTTATCTGCATATACTTGCATGCAACCAGAAAATGCGGTGTTCAATTGTGAATTGCAAAATGGTCTGGTCTCTGTTATGGTGATAGATATATTTGCAAGTGAATGCAAGCACCAGTTTTAGTTCTTCATGAAGCGCTTTCTCATAAAATCTCCTTATTGAGAAATTAAAATACTTGGTACATGTAATACTCAGTCAGCCAAACATAACTATAGTTTATATTATTATAAATATAATTTTTTAAATAATAGGATTTTTGTGTAATTGGGAAACATTTCCTTTTAGCTTTAAAAATACTTGCTATTTCTTTCTGTTGTAGACAATCAAACAAGAAGAAAAAGCTCAAACAAATAATCCCACCATAGAAGATCCCAGCGAGCATTCACAAAAGAAAGAGACATGCAAGTTCAGTTTTTAATCTTTTATTTCTCTGTGTTGATTATCCAGCTTACACTGACATGCTAATGTGTCTTAAATATTCTTCATGTGAAAGTCAGGTCAAAACATCAAGTGCACGATAATTTACATCCAACTAAAACGCTAGATCAAATCAAGAAAGAATAATCTCCCCAACAGCTGGAGACGAGGGCCTCTGCTGCCATGCGGCTTTACGGCCAACACACATCAGTATTACAGTCTCTCGCTCCCTTTCTGTCTCTTTTTCTCCTCTGGTCAGCCGTTTTCGCTGACTGCAGCTGTAAGCGAAGCCAGTTCCTCTGTCAGCACTTTGCCCTCCTTCATCTTCTCCAGCATGGCGTCCATCAGCAGGCCTGCAGAGAGAGAGAGAGAGAGAGAGAGTGAGAGAGACAGAGAGAGAGAGAGAGAGAGAGAGAGAGAGAGAGAGAGTGAGAGGGAGAGAGAGAGAGAGAGAGAGAGAGAGTGAGAGGGAGAGAGAGAGAGAGAGAGAGAGAGACAGAGACAGAGAGAGAGAGAGAGAGAGAGAGAGAGAGAGAGAGAGAGAGAGAGAGGAAAGAAAAGAAAAGCTGTCAAAAGAAGAGAGAGGTTTTTTTCCCCTCCGACAGCTTCTCAGGGGTGTCTTCGGCTTTGATGACGACTCTAACCTGTGATGAAACTCAAGACTTCACTCTGATTAATTATGACATGGAACAAATTCAAGGATCAGGTCATGAAGGCTTCACTTCAGTCTCCAGAAGAAAGTGCAGCTGAACACATCTCCTCTACTGCTGAATGAGATTGTTTTGAGGTTTGATTTGCTGCCACCGCTCCTAGCAGTGAGAGGTGTGTGTGTGTGTGTGTGTGTGAGTGTTATTTAAATGGGGAGTCATCTCATTTATCACCAGTAAAATTTGGAGTGCCACAAGGATCCGTCCTAGGTCCCCTTCTATTTTCAATATACATGTTGCCCCTTGGAAATATTATTAGAAAATACAGGATTAGCTTCCACTGTTATGCTGATGATACTCAGCAATGAGACCAGATGAAACTTCTCAATTATCTAAGCAAACAGAGTGTGTTAAAAATGTAAAAGATTGGATGACAAATAATTTTCTCCAATTAAATTCGGATAAGACAGAGATATTACTTATTTGACCAAAAAACACTACACAGAATCTTGTAGATTACAATTTGCAACTAGACGGATGTACTGTTACTTCCTCTACAGTCAGAAATCTGGGTGTTATATTAGACAGCAACTTGTCTTTTGAAAATCATATTTCCCATGTTACAAAAACTGCATTCTTCCATCTTAGAAACATTGCCAAGCTACGAAACATGTTATCTGTTTCTGATGCAGAAAAGCTAGTTCATGCATTCATGACCTCTAGACTGGACTATTGTAATGCACTTCTAGGTGGTTGTCCTGCTTCGTCAATAAACAAGCTACAGGTCGTCCAAAATGCAGCAGCTAGAGTCCTTACCAGGTCAAGAAAATATGATCATATTACCCCAATTTTACAGTCTCTGCACTGGCTACCTATTAAGTTCCGTATCAGTTACAAATTATCATTACTTACCTATAAGCCCTAAATGGTTTAGCTCCAGTGTAGCTTAGCTTAGTTTAGCTTAACTAGCCTTCTACCACGCTACAACCCATCACGCTCCCTAAGGTCACAAAACACTGGACTTTTGGTCGTTCCTAGGATAGCAAAGTCCACTAAAGGAGGTAGAGCTTTTTCACATTTGGCTCCCAAACTCTGGAATAGCCTTCCTGATAATGTTCAGGGTTCAGACACACTCTCTCTGTTTAAATCTAGATTAAAAACACATCTCTTTCACCAAGCATTCGAATAATGTTTCTCTTAAATTGTGAGTGTAGTTGTATCTGATCAAATGTGCATTCTTATTCTTTAGCTTGGGTTAAACTAATTAATTTTACTGTGTTGGATCAGCAGCTATGCTAATGATGTCTCTATGTGTTCTCTGTTTCTGCTGGATCTTCATCCCGTGGTAACTAGGATTTCCACAAGCTCCAGTCTGGATCCAGAACACCTGAGAAGAGATGATGCTGACCCTCAGAGGACCTCAGATGATGCTAACCCTGAGTCAACAACAGAACTAACAAATATTGCTACAAGAGTGACTGCATCATATAATAATTGCTGTTAATAATTTTCATCATCTGGCTGACTACGTCTTGTATTAAGTTTTTCTGAAAAATCCTGTCATACGTGCACAACCTGACAGTCACCACTTATAAGCTACTACTAAATATTGTAGAAACATAATTTTCTGTAAAGTAGCTTTGTAATGATTTGTATTGTGAAAAGCGCTATACAAATAAACTGAATTCAATTGAATTGAGTGAGTGTGTGTGTTTGTCAGTATGTGTGTGTGTGTGTGTGAGAGAGTGTGTGAGTGTGTGTGTGTGTGTGAGTGTGAGTGTGTGTGTGTGCTTGAGCTCTAACCTATACTCTGACTCTGCTTTCTTCTTCCCCCCAAAACCTTCTCAAGGACTCGGTGGTAATTAGCATCGGGGATCAAAGGCCTGCATCATCCATAAATATTGAATTAAACTTTTCTAAAAGACACACACAGTAACATGCATTTTTATACTCTTCATTGAGCGACTTTGCACAGAAAAAGAAACGTTCTTAACTCCAGCAGAATCCAGCGAATCAGACCCAAAAGAGAGGCGAGTGAGAGATGCATGACAGATGAAGAGGGAGCCAGCGTGTGTCTCATTAGAGAGAGAGGGAGCAGAGCTTTCCCGCGGGGCAGGTAGACTGGAGCAGAAGCTGCTCTCTGTGCTGCTGACTTCATCAAAAGCCAGCTTGAGCTGCGCTAAACTTGAAATGGCTGCAGGGGTTACGGCAAAGGAATGTAATATGATTTAATTACTCTTAAGAAATGTACCATTTTATTGCACAACACAGAGACGCTGCAGCATCTGATGGCACACTAGGCTGTGAGGCCTGGGTCACATCTCAAACGGCCCGCGGGGACGGAGACTGCGTCATTATCATGTAACAGCTGCTTTAGCAGGTAATCTCCTCCCTCTGGACAGCCCCGCTGCGCTGCTCACTATTCAGCAAAGCTCTCTTTTGGGCTGCGTTTTCATTAACACACCCAGGAGTTGATTCGGAATCGACTGGTCTGGCCCGAGGAGAAGTGAGGAGGAAAAAAAAACACCTGCAACAATATGAAGGTGTTTTAAAGTCCAATTAAGTGACGCTGGTTTCATAGAGTGTGAAGGAGCCCGGGGCGAAGCTACAGGCCCAGTCACAATACACTCTGAGCTTCAGCCCACTGACACACACACACGGACACACACACGGACACACACACACACACACACACTGATACATACATGGACACACACACACGGACACACACACTGATACACACACACACACACACACACACACACACACACACACACACTGATACATACATGGACACACACACACGGATACATACATGGACACACACACACACACACACACACACTGATACATACATGGACACACACACACTGACACACACACTGATACATACATGGACACACACACACACACACACAAACACTGATACACACATGAACACACACACACACTGACACACACATGGACACACACTGATACACACATACACTGACACATACATGGACACACACACACACTGATACACACACTGACACACACACACACACACACACACACACACACACACTGATACACACATGGACACACACGGACACTCTCTAAACAGATTGATCAGGATGATCAATTGATCTTTTGTTAGCGTTCTTAAAAGGGGTCAAATGATGTTGTTAAAAGAACATTATTTGGTGTATTTGGAGTAATGAAATGTGTTTATTTGGTTTAAGGTTAAAAAATCACATTATTTCCCACATAATGTACATGTTTCTCCTCTATGCCCCGCCTTCTGAAACGCATCCATTTTTACAAAGCTCATCTTTCTGAAATGCGAGGTATTCTCTGATTGGCCTTCATGATCTTCTTCACGAACCAAGAGCTTGTAACACTCCACACAGAAAGGAAACATTGAAATTGCATCATATGACTCTTTAAGAGTAGTTTTTGTGAGGCGCAAACCAGGAATAGATTTATGTAAAATCTGCTGAATATTTCTGGAATCCCCAAATCTGTTGGTTTCTGGTGACACTTCCATACTACTGGATGAAGTCTTCCTCATCTAGGCCACCATGGAGTGCGGATGAAAAAGCAACAACAACATGGCGCTCTGTGATCACAGAATAATATAAAGCTTTCTGATCTTTGATCTTCACAAAATTAATTTGAAATCAAAATTATTGAACGTGGGAATTACAAAAAAAACAACAACCAACCAAAACATCCAAGACCTACTAAAGTCTGCATTTGATTAGAAGATAATGAATGTGTCACATGTGGGAAAACAAGAGATCAGGTAAGAAAATCAAGCGTAGCACCAATCTATTCTTCTGTGCCAGTAATTACCCAGCCTGCATCGCCTCTCTTCCCATTCTCCCTTCCAATCCACCGGAGGCCCATATGAAAGGGAATTGGACACTTGGGGCAACAGATACTTGTAATTAAAACTCCTTTTTTAAATGTTGTTTCTTACATCGTCAGGTCTATACAACCTGAGCCGGTAGATCTGACCTAAATACAGTGTAGAATAAACACGGAGTCTTTGTTCCCTCTCTCTCTCTCATTAGGAACTGATGGAGGGGCGGGAGCTGAACCAGGATCAAACAATAGCGCTCCGCAGACGAAGCTGTCACATCAGGTTCAGCGGGGCTTGATGAACACATGTGGAGTGACGGTCATCAGCGGTCAGTGAAGAACCAGAGGCTCCCGGTCAAATATCTCCAGTTTAAAGGCTGTTAGATCTGTGCTCTTTGTGTTTCTGTTTCTTGACTCTAAAAACAGCATGTGGTTTAACCGTAAAATAAAAATCATTTTCAGATATGAATGTACACGTCTTTCTTTATTTATTTACAAATATCATAATTCATGCATATACATTTTTTTTTTTTGGGGAAGTCAGCCTACTATATTTTACACCTGCACAACGTGATTTTTTAAAATTTTCTAATAATTATAATTTAGCTTTCTATTAATTAGGTTTTTCACTTCATTATGATATAAGGATAATTGTATCACCCTGACGTGTATTTTCTTCTGTCATGTTGTTACTGTTTAATCTAAATCTACTAAATCTAGAATTACAGCAAAAAAACTATTAAAATTGTTCTCAGTAACTGAATGTAAATATTAGATGAATATAATTCAATTAAAGCTGTACAGAAATATAAAAACAAAATCTAAAATTACAAGAGCACATGACATGAAATTATCAAAATTATACAAAAAAGGTATTCAACATAGTGATCATTACTTTAGTAGTATATAAATACTAAATTAACACTGATGTCCCCCCTCAAATAAATATAGATAAATCAGAAATAATTTAGAAAATCATTCTCATCATAGAAGAGGTGTGGATAAGTCATCACGCTGCTTTTGCATGTTTCCTAAATTATATTGCTGAGCAAATTAAAGGATTATAAAAATATTTCAATGGCATGGGCTTGAAAACCTGAGGAAGAGGAATATTAATAAGCTGATGAGTTACACACCATTTATGATATTAAAGCAAAACAAGGAAGCTGGCACAGATCACTGCTTTAATCATCAATTAAGCACAGATTCTGTCCCCTAAAAATGAATCACCACACATACAGTAAATGTCAGAACATGGAAAAGCTCTCCGAACAGGAATATTTCAGCATTCCAATCGTGCACTAATATGAGGACGGACTTCTGTCAGGACGAGATGAATGTGCTTGATAAATGACTGCAGGCAGCCTGGCTCAGTTCATTAGCTCTAACAGTCATTTCCATCTCTTCATAAAGGCTGTGGTGTTATAATTTACCTCTAGTCAATAATTAGGAATCCACAAATAAACGCAAGCAATTAAATGTGTACTGCTACTGGGCGAAGGGGGTCCCAGGGCTAGACGAGGGTTTGCGGGTGGACACTCAGCATAGGATGTGTTATTCACGGCCTGACATGTTAAACCACTGGGAGCACTGTGGACTCGATGCTTATAGGTCAGTGATGTTATTCCCAGGTTGTGACCCTCGAGTGAGGAAGCGTTGTTGTCTCATTAAGGGAGAAGGGAATGAGTTTAGAGGTGCTCGGAGCACTTCGTGGCAAGAAGAGGGGAAATAAAAAGCCAGATATCCAGAGAGAGAGAGAGAGATATGTTCATTAATGTTATCTGAGGCTAGCAAAGCAGAAACACACTGTGGCGAAGGCAACAGATCAGAAGCAACAGCCCGTAAGCTTCTGTGTGATTTCTGTTCCTGCGCGACTCAGACAGGCAGATAAAATGACATGAGAGTGAAAGGCAGCTCTTCAAAACGCGCTCACCGAGTCCCAACATTATTCTGACATGCATGAGCTTGTTACGTTGACATGTGGCACCGGAGTGATGGCCGCGCTATTGACAGGGCCACAGCGGTAATAGGAAGTCGTCACAGTAGTTCCACCATTAGCTGCTGACAGTGACAGCTCACGCTATACACCGAGACTGACAGGCCAGAGAAAAGACCTCGCTTAGGTAACACACACACACACACATTACCATCCCTGATTTTCCACAAAACAGCAGCAGCACTGACATATGGCACCCATGGAGCTTCACGTACACCAGTGGCTCTGGAGAATCAGATGAAGATCAAACAACATAGACCCATCGGAAAAAACATGCATCTACCTACATTTTTACTCCGACTTCTAAAACGTATCTGTTCCTACAAAATAAACACTAGAGGGCATTAAAAGATCAGCCAGTTTGATTCCTTTTCACACACATTATGATAAGAGATTAACTCATTGAGCAATGCTATGCTATACCACAACCTCAGAATGCGATTATCATAGGGCATGATTTGTAAACTAATAAATATGCTAAAACTAAAATTGTAAAATGAATCGTTCGGGTCCTTGACTCTGATTGGCTGAGCTGTGTTCGAAGCTGTTTATTCTACAAAGACATACCTTTGTTTACTTCTGTGTGTTGCCCGGCAACCACTTTGTTACTTTGTTGGAACCGTAACTGTTTCTGAGGAACGACACTGATTGGCGGAAGAATATTTTATTAATATCATTAGACATTATTTGCTCTGTTTTATTTTGTGAAACCTTACTACATATATGGAATAACTGTTTTATAAAAGCAATAACCCCTTTGAAGCTGTGGTTTACAGTGAATTTATAAAAGCTAAAGATGCTTTATCGCCATTAACAGGACTTTTAATTACTGAACTGATACGTACAAGAATAAATGCTATTAAATGTTGCCAGATTCACATTCGTCTGAATTTTGCACCAATTTCTAGGGCTGGTTGATGCTGGGTTTTTTTTTTTTTTTTTATCAACTTATAACAACGAAATTATTCAAGTAGCCTAACATTTTCTATATTAACCATCTAAGAAAGTTCGGGTTAAAGAAATGTACTTGTTAAAAAACACATCTCACAAAAATCTCCTATTTGTTAAAAAATTATATTTAAAACAAATCTCAAAAGTCAAGGCAATTCAAACTGAAAATGACTAGAAGTACAGCAGCAGCAGATTATTATTAACGATTAATGTTTTGTAAAATCAAGGAAATAGCAGCAGCTTCCAGACATGTGCATGTATTTCTTTAAGAAAAAATTATATATTTTTGTTTATGTATAAAATATTTATATATAATATAAAATATATATAACAATTTTTATACGTATGTATGTGTGTGTATTTATATATACATAAATATGCACACTACACACTTTAGATGTGAGGAATCGTTTGACTGATTTTTATTCAAAATTGTGATTCTTCAAATTTAAAAAAATGACACTGTGGCAGATGAAACTGTAACAGATGTCCCAGTCCTATCACTCACTGAACACGTGTCGTGAAACATGTGAGACACAACGTAACATCGATGCGCAGCGACGTCGCCACAGGCCTGTTCTTCAAATGAGATGGAAACATGCAAGTACAACATAAACAAATCGCAGCATTGACCTAGTGCTCTGTTTCTTCCTCCCCCTAAAAAAAGAGAACATAAAAAAGCTCACCTGCCAATAAACTGGCTTGATCACTAGTCGGAGGAAGAGCAGCCTCCCCGTGGAGCGCGTTAGGGTGGGAAAAACCTGGATGAGCGTGCTGAAAGAAAAGAAAAACTAGCGCACGGGTCACTGTGTCGTGTCAGCGCAGCTCTCTGGGGACTCGGGCCGGTCTCAGCCTTGTCATACAGTGAGCAGTTGTGTCGGCCGAGTCGAGAAAACGTCGATAGCAACTTGCCTGTGAAGAGTCTCCTGCGGGCCGCTGCTCTGTTTGTGTGTGTGTGTGTAGTGTGTCAATAGCAGCCTGCTGGTGGAGAGTCTCTAGTGGAGCTCGGCTCAATCTCCCCGCATCGACAGACCTGCCAGATCAATACTTGGCCCACCACTAACAAGCTGCTTCGGGGTCTCACAGCCCAGCAGAGGAAGCAGGAGAGAGAGAGAGAGAAGAAGAAGAAGCAGAGAGAGACGGAGCTGCCTGATGGCAGTCTTCTGAGTGCTCTAAAGAGTCCAGCGGCGAGAGGCAGAGATGTGCAGCGCGGGAACAGACAGGTCACACGGGTCAAAGGTCAAAGCCACTAGCAATGTAGTGACACGTCAGAGCCTGTGAATCACACTAGATGCAGCTTTCAGGCTGACAGCCAAACACACACACACACACACACACACACACGGACGGATGGAGGAGAAATCATAAATACTTTAATGATCTCCTGCATATTATTGAGAGAGATTTAATTTTATTCCAAACAAATAAACACTACATGTAAAATGTGTTTAGAATTTTTTGGGGGAATTTGGAGGAAGTCACAAGCTAATTCAGTCAACCTTAAAACGAATAACACATATAATCGGTGTGAACGAGATTTTGCATTTCGAAACAATAGTTTCTTATCGAGCCGTTCACACCGGGAGCTACGTTTTTTTTTCTTTGTTGATTTTTTCCCTTTTTTTTTCCACAGCGAGCTCTGGGTCACGTCTGTGGAGTCGCTGCAGATGCACGCATCAGAACATTTGGTGGTGCTCATGCACTGAAAACTGGACTCTGAGCTTCACACTCCACACATGTGGAACATCAGCCCAAACCTACACGCAAAACCTACAATCAGTCAATGGTTTGAATAAAATCTCACTCAAAACATTTAGTCTTTTTTTTCTCCATCAACATTCTTTTGTCTGAATCCTGCAGCGTTTACACTTACCTGCAATAAATGACGTTCTTTCATTGCATTTTTATGTGTTCACTTTGCATTAATTATCTTTTTACTAAATAAATACTAAGGCTGTCAAAAGATTAAATAATTGTAAATGATTCATGATTTGTACTGTAGCTAATGCATAAAAAGCAAAAACAAATAAGTCAACAATAATTCATGTGCACTATATATAAGAATCAGTGCAAAGGTACATTTCTGCAATGTTTTCTCACTCGTGCATTTATTTTAGGATTCTATGTTTAAGGATTTATTAAAGTAAATCAAAACTAATCATGCAGATCTAATAATAATATATTACATTCAAAAATATATTTTTTGATATGGCCATTTATGGTTTTGCTGCTGACCTTTCATGATCAAATCACAAGAGGAATTACTTTAGCTAAACGTTACATCTGTTATATTTGTGAGTGTGTTTTTATTATTATTGTTGCTGAAATATTATTCCTGAGCGTGCGTCTCATGCTTCTGATAGCGTTCACGTGAAGACTGGAAGCGGTTCAACTTAAACATTTGGAAATCAAATCAAATAAAAGACGTTTGGCAGGTCTGATCAGAATTTTGTGATGTACTAACTATGCCAAACAAATGTGTGGTTGGCAATAATAATAATGACAATACTAGCCTTTCTAGAGTTAGGTTTGGCACAGGTCTGACCTCATCTGTGTCCAGCGGGTCTGTTTCTGTCATGCTTTCACCAGCGAACACTGAGACATCCAGCTTCCTTCTCTTTCACTCTTCTTCTTCCTCCTCAAACCGCCGTCAGCGTCTCACACATCTTGAGATCGACCAGTGCCTTTAAAACAATAAAAGAGCAGAGCACACACAGAAAAAAGAAATAGATAAGCATGAACATATCTTCTGTTTCAGTTCGGTCCAGAATGTCTGAAGGTGTGATGAACGTGTTGCGATCAAAAGCTGAAGATTGACTTTTGATGCAAGATGCACTAAGATTTCGAAGGCTCTCGTGTTGATTTGGAGAGGAATTGCACAGAAGAGACACCAAGCTTCTGAAAAACACACACACACACACACACACTTTGATTTATTTCCTTCTCTGTATGGCACATATTATAAGCGACGCTCTCAGAAGAGTGTGAATTGTTAAAATGGCGTGGGGAGCGCCGTCGAGGGCCGAGCTAAATGAGAGCTGTTGCTAAATACTGAGAGACAATTAAATGTTAAAGCTGCCACTGTACATGAGAAAGTCAATAAAGCGAGCTCCCCTTTGTTTCATTTTCAGCTTATTGATCGTAGCAATAATCTCTTGTATCATTCCCCATAAGCCTTGTGAAAGCCTGACCTTGGAATGGACAGTGGGCTCGGTCCCGGTGAAGAGAGCAATCACACGCCGCTGATCAGAGAACAGTTCTTCAGGGCATGCTCCATCTCCCACATCTCCCCATCACCGTTATTTGTTTCATAAAGCCTTCATCATAAATACTTCAAATGGATCTTCATTATATTTCAGGGGATTACACGAAGCCTGGTCTTGTGTCCTCATATTCACACACTGCCATTAGTTTCACAAGTGAACTCTGAAAACACTCGCCTTCACTGCAATTAAGGCGGAAACCTGCCGTTTGCTGCCAAAAAAACAAACAAAAAAATTATATCATTTTTATTCAATATCAAGAATTAAACAATATTTCTGTTGTGCTTTTTACATTTTCTTACACTTACTCTCCCACCAGAACGAATAATACAAAAAACAATTAACAATTATAATAATATAATATAATAATTAATTAATTCATTAATTAATATTTTTTTTTTAATAAATAATTATAATAATAATAAAATATACCTAAAAAAATCTGAGGTATCCATACATTATAAGAGTATTCTTAAGGCATTATAATGTTTAATAATTTGTGGTTATAGCTTTAAAGTTTATGATGATTTATAATACACAATGAACACTTAAATTATAATGGATTATAAATCTCATATCTTGCTATTGTTAACTCGTTACTTTCCATAAAGCAGACAAAGACAATAATATAAATAACTAAATATTTTCTGAAACAGAATATCTGATCAGATGAATGTGTAATTTATGACACGTTTGATTTGAACTATATTTATTGTAATATCAGTAAGTTATTGTACAGATCTTAAATAAATAATGTCAAGATATGACACTTAATTCATATTACATTTAGTGGATTTAACGTGTTTACTGCAATAAATAAATAATTACTGCATAAGTAAGTTTTATAATGTATTATATGATTATTTATAAGATCAAACAACACACGTTCTATTTTTATTTTTTATAATGCATTATGCATCATTATAATGCCTTAAGAATATCCTTATAATGCGTTGACAATACAGTCAGATTGCGTCAGATTTCCTTCCTGTACACCTCAGACAAAATATTAAAACACAGCTGTCCAAAAATCAGACGGTTTTGGGGCAAAATTACGATATTCATTTATAAAGAGAGGTTTATTTCCCTAAGACAGAAATCATGTTTTCATTTATTCTTTTGTTTTATACTATCCTACAGTTCAGAAATGAATAACATGCTTGTTATGTATTCAACAGACCTGAAAAATAAAGGTCATGTCATTAAATTATACAAATAATAATTAAATCGAAATATTATTTAACATCTCACAAACACACAAGTGCGGTAAGGAGCAATCGGCTGGAGTGAAAAGCGAAAGAGTTATGAAAATAATCTTTGTCCGAGGTCCAGGACATGAGAACATTCCTGTGAAATTTAGATAAATTGGTCAGCGTGAACTTTCACTTCCCTTTTGCTTTACATTTACAAGCACTGCATAAACATGATTAAACCTGCAGCGTTGAGAATCCTCCCGAGAGATGCCCAGCTCATCAACACACTGTCAGAAGAGCCTACGACTTTATTTAAAGCTTAATAGATATTCACTGTCACCAGTCAAAGGCTAGATTCAATTGACCTAAGCCCAGCGCGCGCAGAAATCCGGAAAGAGATTAAGCGAATTTATCACATGCTTCTGGAGAGTGTGATGTTACCCACAATCCCCCTGGCCACAGGGCCAATTTAGCAGTTCTCCGTCCGAGGAGGAGGATTAGACGAGCCGAGGAGAAACATTCCTCTTTAAATGACCTACCTGCGTTAAAGCACGCCGGATTGTATTAGAAGATAAACCACTGAGGAAATAAATTAGCCTTTATCTGGAATCTTTTGTGACATTTGGCACTTTTCGCTCTCAGCAGCATTCGAGTCGGGAAGCGAATGTTTACTAGCAACACAAGGAAAGGCTGTGTTAATGAGGCATCTTAATGACTTTTCGTGTCATACTAATCTAACACGCCGTCTTAAAGATGTCTTTATTACCGCAACAGGCATTTAATGCAATTTGAACTCTTCCTCGAGTTTAAACGCGTTCTGTTGCACCTGCGCTATAATACACTGCGTTATCAATTACTCACGGCCTCGTGCATTAGCTTAATTCAACTGCTGGATCCCCAAATGACAATATAATCATCCCGAAAGATCCCTCTCGAAGCTTGCTGACAGGATGACATGTTCAGAGCTCATCAATCCGTGACAGAGCCGGAGAAGGACGTCATTAACACGCTAGCGCTAATCAGCTACAGGTTAACCCTACGGAGCCACAGGCTACAAAACCCACAGATTTAGAATCAAATCCATATTTTTTCCTCTAAGGGTCTGCGTATTGATCAGATTCTGTTTCAGGAGATCGGATCACAGGTGGAGAGTGCTGCGGTAAATAAAGGTGAAAAAATGCAAATATCCTCAGTGAATTTGGAATGTAAATCTGTCACAAAAGGGCCGCCTACTGACCTGTCAATCAACCATCATTTTATAACAATTGTGCAGCATTCTTCATTTTGCCTTGTTTCAACATTTTCATTGATTCATTGATTAATTCTTGAATAATCAAAGCACAAAGTTGTGCTCGGATTCAATTGGGTTTTCTTCCTCCTTTATCACACTCTGACATACAGTATATGATCTATTTAGCCACCAGTACTGATGATTTAACACTTTGGAGACGGTTGAAAATCGATTCAAATATGTGATGATTCAAATCGGTTGAGATGCTATACAAATCACGAGGCATGTGTGTCTGAGGGGAACTTACTGTCTTAGAAAAGTATTTATTCTGTTCATCTTGTCTCTGTATGAAGCATATTAAAGTTCATAAGTGCAGCGCTGCTTTGTTTACAGCGGTAACCAAGGAAACGCTAGAAGCTCCCCCTGCTGGCCGAGAGTGGATCTGCGTCTCGTTCAGCTCGTCTGCTGCTTCTGTTTCATACAGATCATTTTAATTTATAGTTTCACAAAATGGATGCCAAACCAATGTTTTTGCTTCAAATTTAGAAATTAAACAATCTAATTAGATTAAAAACTGCTCATGTAGCATGTATGCAGCATCTTTGTTTGGATCGTGATTAAAATGCAGTGATTGCCTCTCATTTTAAATCGAAAGAGCACAGACAAAGCCAAATTTTGTTTATATGAAGAGATATTTTTTATTTATTTATTTATTTATTTATTATTTGTGTCTTGTTTTAAAATTTAAATTTGTTACATTTACATTATATTTACATTTTATCATTTAGCAGACGCTTTTGCCCAAAACAACTTACAAATGAGGACAACAGAAGCAATTAAAACCAAAAGTGTTACATTTCAGTTTCACAAAGAAACGTGCAGCATTTTGTCCATGCAATAATTAAAGGACACATTTAGTGTATGATTTGTCTTAAATGTAATTTTGTAAAAAAGAAAAAAGAAGAAAAAAAAGAAAAATTGTGAATCAAATCAAATCATAATCGAATCGTGAGTTGAGTGAATCGTTACGTCTCTAGTATTGTCTAGGAGGCCATTCTCTGCTCCTGAAGAATAAACACACTTAACAAGCGTTTCACCAATTAAGACATTGTATATAATGGATAGAATGAACTGAAAGATGAAACTGGGGCAAAGTATGGCATTGGCGCCAAACATCAAACGAGACTGATGGTAATTAGGAGAATAAAGAAAGAGAAAGAAAAAGCCATCCTGCATTACAACGCAGGACAAGCCCTAGAAAAAGCATTCCCATTCCTCCGTGATGAACAGATAGATGCTCTTGAACCTTACTCTGAAGCTCTTTGAGGTTTTGGCTGGTTTTGTTCTGCAGTGGCATCTGTCAATCTTCTCTTCGGTGAGCCGACTCATCAGTGAGAGATTCCATATAAAAAAAGAAAAGCAATTCAACTCAGTGAAATTCAGTGAAATGTGGAAGCCTAAGACATTCAGACGGTGAATGAGTGACACAATCAATAACGGCAGAGAATATAATTAATTCCAGGTTGCTAGTAGAGCGGCTGTTGTCGGAGCAGGACCTACTTTCTTCTCAGAGTCCTGCAGATCTTCAGCCTCTTCATCGTCACATCCCTCTCTAAAACACCAGCCCTGCTCATAAACAACAGGATGCTCCTTTGTCACTTTAAAAACTAACTAATTGAAATGAATAATTAAACAGAGAAAACAAATCAAATGCCAGCAGTATTGTAACCAGATTCCTCCTAAAGAGTTTAAACATCTACACATCTCTGGCATATAAAAGTGTTGGAATATGTTAACATTTGAAGGCCGCTGTACGCACTGCCTCCTTGACCAGAGCTGCTGTAATGATGAGCAAAGGTCCTTTTTAAATAAATATCCTCAAATTGCAGCGAGAGAGTGCCTGAAGCAAATGCACTGAATAAATGTGAGAGCTTCTTATTGGAGTGACATTAAATTAAATAAGGCTGGGTGGCCTGGGGAAATGGAGTCGGGTTACCCAACAGCTGTTAATGAGAAAAGCCATATTGACCCCGCTGTAGAGTGGACAGAGCCTTTCTCCTGTTAACCTACAGCCACGCTTCACTCGTCCTCCCCCACTTCACTCCATCCTTCCCAAAGCTCCAGGGAGCAAATGGCAATTAGATCTATAACATTTATTTTAGCGGCAAGCTCGGCTAAAAAGAACGGCTGGACGGTGATACAGCGTGAGCTCGCTAAACCGCTCGAGCGCCTTCCTTTGCATGGGTCTCTTCGGTGCTAGCTCGCTAATTCCGAATGCATTTTGGATGCTAATACAGTTGTAAGCACTTTCATAGATCACGGATGCACAGATTGCAGTAGAAAACAAAGGAGATGAATACATTGATGATATGGAAAGACAACAGGCGGCACATGAAAGGCAGGCCTTTATGAATAAGGCAGAGACCTCTGCGCCGGATATTGACTCAGGACATGGCAGCATGCTTTGAAATTCACTTTTTTTTTTTGAAGGCAGTGCAGCAGATGTATTTTTTACAGCGTCTAGACATGTATTTCATTTAAAAAAGCTGCGTGGCGTAAGGCGGCTTCTGCTAGTCTGTGATTTCACATGTTGTCACAGAGGCCCTGAGTTTTAGCCGTCTGTGGACACACGCTGCCAAACACACACACACACACACACACACACTATTCAATCCATACCCCAATGTTCCAGTAGAAACGTGAAAATCCTTCAAACAAAATGTAATTTCCAAACTAAATGTGTTATGTATTAAAGCAGACATTTTTCACCACTGAGACATCTCGAAACATGTCACCGGGACAGAAAGAAAGAAAGAAAGGAAGGAAGGGAGAAAGGAAGGGAGAAAGGAAGGAAGTATAAAGGACAGGGAGGAGGCAAGTGACTATCAGAAGTCTTATGACATGGGAAGGAAATAACATGTCTTCTCGCGGTCTGGAGATGTAGGAACGCTGCTGGAGTTGGCCGCACGGTGGAATCAGATGCTGCCCACGTGACTCGGAGCACAGGAAGGAGAAAGACAGAAAGAGAGGCTACAGATGGGTGAAAGAGAGCATTTACCTCTGGTGCAGCTCCTTCAGCATCTGATCTCTTTCATCTCTCTGAGCCCTCAGGCTCTTGTTATCAGCCCAGTGTTTGCTCATCTCACTGCCGGCGTTCAGCCGAGAGAAAGAGTCGCACATTTATCCCATCATCTCATACCCCAGCGTGCAGGACTCATCCATCGGATGCTTAATGAGGACGCTGTTTCACATCTGTTTCACGCAAATACACATCTACACATGTCCTGTGTTTGGGCATATGGTCACTGATGTGATGCTCATCTTTTGTCCAGATCTGTTCAGTAATTAGAAGAGTATGCATATTTATATGAGGCTTAATGGAAATGTAACGGGCAGGGAATTGTAATAAAGTAAAATGTTTCATAAAAGTTACAATGAGAACAGTAGTCTGATATAGTAGTCTTTATAAGAAAGAATAAAGTAATGAAATAGTTATATCTGAAGAAAAAAATTAGCCAGATCAAAATCAGCAAAATACCAGAAGCGCTTTTGTTTTCATGGCAAGAGAACCGTAAAGAAAACAATAAACAGAAAAAATAATCATTTCTGAACTGCACAATCAGCATTTTTTCTTTGATATTAGATTATATTAGATATGCTGACTTTTTTATGTGAATGCAAGGTTGGTCAAATGGAGTAACTTTTGCAAAAACACAAAATCCATTATAAGCTATAATTATTTTGTTATTTTTTTGTTAAATTATCAAGACATGCACACAGTCATATATTCAAAGCAAGAAAAAAAATATTGTTTGATTAATGCCACTAATTCCTGTCAAAATATCTGAAATGAGCAGAAATACAACTTCTGCATTTTTAAGAAAATGACAATTGCATTGTGAAGTAGATTTTTTCTTTCAGTGCTTCAGACATCCTTATTTGTCACTGAATCTTTTATTTTTGTGTTGTAGCACTGTATATTTATATATTTATCATGTCTAGCATTACTTATTAGGCTGGCTTTTGATCTGTTTAGTGGCACATTTGTTCCTCCTCTGTGAATGCGTGTCAATCTGAAAGCCCTGATGACAGCTCGAGCTGGTGGGATGCTTGTGATCATGTGAATGATGGATATTTGGATGTGCACCTCATCTTTAGTTGAAAGGAATGGAGGACTCGTTTATGTAGCATACATCCTGACTGTAACACACACACACACACACACACACACACACAACGTTTCTCGAACATGACACTACCATTGAGATCGACACACGAAAGTAAAGAGCAGTGCCAGATCCCATATTTCAATTTGCTAATATTATAGACAAAAAACTTGTTTACAGGGAGAAAAAAATGAAGGGGGGGTGAAAATATACTTCAAATGGAGAAACTCAAACTTTACATTTCAATGCGTTCGAACTTTGTGTTGAGTATGAGCCATTTTGTTTGTTTGTTTGCTCTGGCCATCAAATCCACAGCAAATCACACATCTTCATTTATGAACATAGAGTATATAACTCACATAAACACTAGGGGTCGACCGATATGTGTCTTACAGATTATTACACATCAAGTAGACCGATAACCAATATATCTATGTCTGATGTAAAATTCAGAATAACAAGGGCTCTGACAAAAACCTTCTTTAAATGCTTTTAAATTATTTTATCGGCAAATCGAAAACAACCGAAGCCGATAACCATAAAAAAAGCTTAATATCGGCACCGATTATCGGCCAGGTCAATAATCGTTCACGCCTAATTAACACTATATAAGTACATATTTAACACTTCTTTTGAACAGTTAAACCATATTATTGCAGACTTAAAAGGAAGATGTGTCTAATGGCTATTATTATGTTGCTTTAGTAAATACCTGCACTATTGCACTTGTGGTGTACAACAGTGGTGGAATACAGTAGAAAACGATTACAAGGAGTACAAGGAGTAAACGATTCATTTGAACAATATATATAATTAATAATACATTTACATTTTTTTTTTTTTTGTAAAATATCGACAATGGGTGCATTTTCTCACCTGACTATCTGAAAATGGTTGAGAAACTACTGCACAGGGTACATAAACAAATCATAAAATAATTTAACATTCTTAAATATTTTAAGACCGCTGAATTATTGAAAAATAATGCACCTCCGAGGTGTAACAGCCACTCTGCTTCATGTTGTGGCAGTATATTTGCCTCAGGTGTGCATTATTTTTCAATAATTCAATGGCGCGTCATTAGTTATTCCTCACTTATGTTATATTGTTTAATATAATATTGCTTTATAATAAACCTGCCATTGTATATGAATATTGTTGGCCTGCGATGAACTGCTTGTTATGTCCCTCATGAATCGCTCTGGATAAAAGTGACTGCTCAATAAATAAATGTAAATGTAAAAGATAGACATAAACATACCCAAAAGGCCTTCATAAAGTAAATACTTCCACAAACAGTGATTTAATAAATCAGCCCACACAGGTTCTGATCTGTACCTCAAACACACCGAGCTGAGAAGAGTCCTTCATTCGGGCAGAGAGATGCTTGACTTGGGCCTGCAGGTGCACCAGACCGGCCCGCTCACACACCTGCTTCTGCTCACCACACACACACAAGCAGTAAACACACACACACACACACAGACACACACACACGTGCGCACCGCTGAACAAAGGAGCAGATAAAGATCAATTAAGGGAGCGGCATGACAAAAAGCAAATGACTGAGTTAACAGTTTCTGGTGAATTTTATGATTAAGGAGCAGTTTTTATGCCCAGGACCACATAGCAGTTTGTGATTAAAGCCCTAAATCCGATTACAGCCGTATGCTAATGAGGAAGCAGATCATTCCTGCATTTTCCTGTTGATTGTCAGCCCTAATAAAGCCATTGTGGGCTCGTCCCAGTGCACTCTGGGAGTTTCCCAGCACTGTGTAGAGCTGAAAGCTGAGCACTAGGGCTAATTGCTCTCTCACTCTCTAACTTACACACTTACTGCAGACAACTAAGTGAATAACACAAAGCCCTGTTTGGGGAATAAAACCACAGAGTTTATAACAACACTCAGATGTGATTCCTCATCCTCTGTCCAAACATAATGATTTCTTACTGCATCCAGCATGCAACATGGGTAAATCAGAGGAAAACATCCAGACACACACACACACACATGCATGTACGCACACACACACCCTAACCCTAACCCTTACCCTTACCCTAACCCTAATGGGGATGTTCCATCGGCACAATTATTTTTATACTGAACAGACCGTATATTCCATGGACCTACACCTAACCCTACCCCACACTGAAGACTTTCTGCATTGTTACAATAATAATAATAAAAAAACAAACTTTGTTTACTTTATTTTTAATACCTGTTATTAAAATTAGAACGTCCCCAAAGGGAGCGTTTTGGAGATTTTGTCATGTGTAGCTCACTTTCGGGCACAAA
>NC_039243.1:32804291-32903918 GCF_003368295.1 Carassius auratus
GCTCTGTAAACACTGTAAAAACTATGAGTGTGTCCCATCAGGTGATGGAAAGTTCTACATGCACGTGTGGTCTTCATGCTAACGTTTGGACCTAATGCAGGAAATATGTCACATATGTCAAGTGCAAAGACCAGTGCGAGTATTTAAAAAAAAAAAAGGGTTAATAGATGATTACATTAATTTTTAATATCTGACAGTCGTTGAATAGTTGTTGTTGTGATAATGTCATATTGATATTTTCAATTCATTAAATATTTGATTACTTGCACTTAAGTACATTGTTTATATTCTATAATATTTACATTATTTGAAAACCAGGTCCCACTTTATATTAGATGGCCTTAACTACTATGTACTTACATTTTAATAATAATTTAGAACAATGTACTTATTGTGTACATACATTTTTTTTTACATTGTACTTATATTTAAAAAAACTATATTTAATTACATCAGTATTTAATTTCTGTAATTACATTTATAATTACACTGTTGACCCATACTTTACACCCTAACCCACCCTTAAACTTACCCATACCTCCAACCCTCTCCCTAACCTTACCCCTATCCCACCTCAATAGCAGCAAAAGTGTTTTACAATACAATATGAACACAATAAGTACATTGTACTTATTTTTTTATGTAAGTACATAGTAGTTAAGGCCACCTAATATAAAGTGGGACCTGGTTTTCAAATAATGTAAATATTATAGAACAACTGTCAGATATATTAACAATGAATGTAATCATCTATTAACCCTTTTTTTTCTAATACTCGCACTGGTCTTTGCACTTGACATATGTGACATATTTCCTGCATTAGGTCCAAACGTTAGCATGAAGACCACACGTGCATGTAGAACTTTGCATCACCTGATGGGACACACTCATAGTGTTGTAAAAATGCAAGTGTTTACAGAGCTTTCTTTTTATTTTCAATGCTTTGCATTTTGAAATTAACTTCTTTCTGTTTAGTAGTCCCTTATAACAGATGACACAATTATTTGTGTGTTGCTTCTAATTTTAGTGATAAAAAGTGATGTTGTACAGAATAATTATCACCACCACACATTTGCACCAATATACTGTTTGTTTCACTACCGAATTATATGTAATAATTATTATTAATATTTAGCATACATTGTAAAGGTTTCCGTGACCTCTTGCGAGATCTAAATGCTTCACGATTTATTTCCAGAACATGATGCATGATGGGATACACTAAGCCTCGAATCCACTCCAGCTCCAGTGTGCGTTAAAGGCACTGTGCTGGGACAGTCTTGCGCACCTACTATCTGTTCCACCCGATACATATTGGATTAAATACACAGTAAATATATTTAAAAATACAGTAAAACTGTAACTGTTGTCATTTTAAATATATTTGCATTTTTCAGCATCATTGCTGCAGTCTTCAGTGTCACATAATCCTGCAGAAATCATTCTAATATACCGATTTGATGCTCAAGAAATTGGGATTTTGATTTATTTTCGACTAAACTGTAATAACTGTACTGTACTGTATTGTGAATGAGCCTCTTAAAATCTTTTGATGATAAAATTATTTATTTTGTAGAAAAATATAGAGAAATAAATAATCTGTCTGTTTGATTGAATGAATGAAACATTATGATGCTTTTGTTTGTTTGAAAACACAAGCAGGACTGTCTTCAAACAACCATTATCTTGACATTTACGCCATTTAAGGATGAAACTGAAGAGAAATTGATACTATGCTTAGAGTATTGTCAGTTTTCTATTCTATTATTAAAGAATTTATAGGACAAGGGCTGTAGAAGCAATCAGGAGCGACCTCTCAGTTATGATGTAAGCACCGGAGCACATTGCATCAAGCAGCTTCCTTGGAATTGTATGTTTCAGGTGAGAGATTCCTCTCCAGACCTGCTGGATCCACGTGCACCTGGGAGGAAACACAACACATGACACCAAGAGCTGGGCCAACAGTTTAACATAACGCAACGTGGCGGAGTGACACGGAGGAAGCGTTTGTAGTCACATCAAAGAGGCTTCGGCTTTTGCTCTCGTTTGTATCGAACACTATTTAAAAGGGTTTTGATCAGTCTCTCTCTCCACGGGTTTGATCAGGGATTTATTCAGAAGCTCTTTAGTGTGACACGGCGGCGCAGCGCTCTGCTCCACTGTCACGCCGAAGTGAGCCTGCGTGCCTGACGAGTACACAGAGGCATTCAGGCAGGATCTGAGAGAGGCCTGACAGCTGCGGAGCAGAGAGGAAGCCGAAAAGGAGAAGATACAGAGCTTCCGTGATCCCTGAGGGGATGGGGAGAGCCAGAGGAGCCCGGAGAGTCTGTCGAGGAGAGATCGTGCTTCACAGGAACAGACACCTCTGATACACGTCGCTGCTTAAAGTCAAGAAGAGAAACCTTTTATTGAACTCTTCACTTCGCAAATGAAGAGAGGCAATTTCAAGGTGAAGAGCCACGTTCTCCCACTCGAAATGAGCTCTCCGTCGACTGATGTCAGATGTGTGGACATAGCAACATTATCTATGAGCAGACGTCACAGAAAGCTTTCAATCACTTTCAGCAGGGTTTGTTTTTTCAGCTGATGAGCAATAAGAAAATGCCAGCCAATCAGAATTCACCTGGACTCATTAGGAATAAGATATGCTTAAACAAGTCTAAAGTCTTTCTGACAGAAAAAGTTTTGAAAATGTTTCTATGTCATACAATAAAATAATTATTTCTGCCTGTATAATAATCCTTTCCTTTTCTTTTACAGTCCCTGTATTGACACAACAGCTAGTAAATATGACTTGGTTTCCATATGGAAGTACAAAACAATTGTGCAGTTCAAGAAGCTGTGTAAAGCCAGCCCTTCGGATCAGATCCTGACAGATTGAGAAACGGCTGAGAATGAAACTTGGGCTGCATCTGAAATCACACACTTTTGTAATTACTTAGCTCTTGTTAAACGAGAAGATGATGCTCTGTGTAGTAGGAATGCGTGTAATCCAGATGCACTACATTCATCATGTTGTCATTGTCATGTGACCTTCCAGCATCGGATGTATTGATTTACTGCCATTTACAAATCCTCTCCCGCGGCCTCATGGGATGGTAAAGAGTCCACTGGATGTGTGTCTCGCCGGAAACAGGTCATAGTCCCAATATAAAGAAGGAAAGCGTGCAACCTCAGATACAGCCTAGTTTGCAGGACGCAGTCTGTTTGGATGACCAATGGCAGATGGAGATTTCTGTTATACTTTATTTAAGGTGTCCTTGTAAATACACTGTAATTACACAAGTGAGCAATATCAATTAACAACATGTACTTACTGTAGGGTTAGGGTTAACGTACTGTACTAGTAAGTACATGTATAACAAGGGCACTAAAAGAAAGTGCATTTTTAATGGCATTATTGTTGTTTCATGGAATTGGGTGCGTAGAAAGGACACAACCTTGTCAGTAGTAAATCTGTTCACTGTATACTAACATACTGACATGTAGTGAAATAACACAATTATTTCATTTGAGCAAAATAATAAAACTGATGGAACAGAGTACCACATGGTCCAAAAAGTCATTTTGTGTTACAAACTGTAGTTTTCTAGAAGCTTGACTAGAACATCGACTTCAGAGAACTCTTGACTGTCACTGTGGAGATAAAATCTTGATTAAAAAAAGTCTTGAGGAAATCTTATCCACCCAGATAAACAGACTGGGGACTATACCACAGCATTCATATGAGAGCAGTTCACTAGCTGAAAAAACCCAAACACCCGCGTGTGTAACTCACACCGCTCTCACACAAGAGACAGATCTGGAGAGGTTCCAGCAAGCCGCTCTGTGAGTATTTGGGTGAAATAACTGGTATCACTGGAAATCATCCTACCATCCATCACGCCATAAACCCTGATGCAGAAGGTGACATAAAACTTTCATGAAATAATTACTGAGGATTTTGCAGGATGTTAAACAGCTTGTAGACATCTGGTAGAGAGTCGAACAGAGCTGTTCAAAATGTATCCTGCTCAATTAGAGCGAGTGTAGGAAGAGGAGGAGAGAAGGGAACCACAAGCATCACGGGAAAACTCGATCGATTGGCCAGGGATTGCCTGGGACGCCTCCTCCGTCAGGGATGAATACGCCAAGGAATCACAAATGAAATTAACCTGCCAAACTGTCAATTTCGGGGCTCATGACGTTGGGAAAATGGCGAGGGGCTGCGGGCGGGTTCAGGTGCTTCCTGGCGCTGGTTCAACTCGGCTGCTCAGAGGTGGCTAATTCTACATGCAAATTTCAGTCAATAAGCTCCTAGCAAGACATCCCAGGATAATTCAAAGGATCTGATTTTTTTCCTCTTTCTGCCCCCCTCTTGCTCTTTTTTTCTCTTTTGAATACCAACTAGACAGAAGCTGGGATTCAATCAGCCGTTTGCTTGTGTTTTTGCATATGTGTGCCGTCCCTATAGTCAGAAAAATAATGAGAGTGTGAGAGTGAGAAAGCGGGAGAGAGACAAGCATATTGAGAGGAGGGGGAAGTACCTGTCTGCGCTCATGTCCTCCCAGTCATCTTTGGTGAGACTGTCCATAGTACTGAGCATCGAATGCACGGGTCTCCTGCTGAAGGCCACTCCGGACCTGATCCTGTGGTTTGCCTGAGAGCCAGCTTTCACCTCGCGTTTCATTGCAGACCAATCGAAATCTCGAGCAGTCTGTGTCTGGCCTGGCCGGAAGCATTCGTGGCCTCCGTCGCCTTTCTCTCAAAGCTTTGTGTCCGGGTACCATTCCTCTCTGTCCTGGTCCTCTTCCGGCTCCTTTCCTTCCTGCAGATCGTCTGCAGAGCGCCCAGTTGTCTTCTCGCTAGTAGAAGATCTCACTCTCCAGAGAAACCTTTGTCTCTGTAACTGCTCTCTCTGTGGGAACACGAGCACAGCAGATTATCACCTCATCGTTTGAGCTTTAAACTCTCGCTTGGCCTTTACAGAGACGCTCTGTTCTGGGGCAGGCGAACAAGCACTCTGTGATTCCACCCAAATTTGTTACTCATGGCTAAACATAAAAGAGGGCCATTTAGGCAGCTTGTCAAATCCTGGTGGAGGGTGTGAAAGAGAGGAGGGGATGCCTGCTGGGTGTATTTGCCCCCAGGCAAATCACTGCCTTTTATTTAGCACTCTCGCACCGCGCCGTCACACCGCACCACCTTTCAAACAACATTAGGCCTCTTTACGGCTGGCTGACAACCACTCGCCCCCCTCCCACAACTCCATCAAAAATTATTTCATTTATAATGCGTTTGCAGGAGCACATAAACAGCAGCCTGCCCCTGTGGGTTATTAAGTTTAACATGGTGCTTGTCATTCGGTAATAAAGGCGATGACAGCCCCCATTACACGACCATATGGCAGCTGCTGGCACCACTCACAATGCCATCATCTGCTCCGAATTATTCCACAAACCATTTCATTCCTCTGCTCAGAACGCTCCCTCAGTCCTTAGCAGCCCCTCCAGCTAGAACAAGCTAAATGTTGCTTTAGGGGAAGTCAAGTGCTTTCGAATAGAGCGTGAGCTTGATTTGCTCAGGCTAAATACTAATGACAAATGATTTGCTTGTGTTAAATGAGTGAAGGGCCCGCTGTCAGACACCAGCGGAGCCAGCGAACGCAAACAGAGCCGTTTAGTTTCATCCAAATGAGTCTTCAGGGTGTTTCAGGGCTTAAATCGGCGATCCATACCTCAGGAAGACAGGTGGTTCTTACCACAGCTGTACTTCTGCAAATTAGTGTTGTTTTTTGTTTCGTGTTTTGCATGACCTCCATCCAGTTTCAGACCACTGAGCTCTGCAGTTAACCTACTTGCGTTGGTTTTCAATAGTTATGCACTGAAATTAAAATTCATGCCCAAAACCAACATTTTAAATTAGACTTTAAAATCTCTAAACATTTTTTTTCTTTTTTACAGTTTTTGATTGCACTTGTTCCTCCTTCAGGTGGAGTTACTACCAATGCCCCTACAACATTCAATAATATCATAACAGATTTACTTTTGGCCAATATACACACATTTTTATCTTGTGAAGGGCTTAGGAAACCTCAAAGGACATATATATTTTCCATTTCTAAAGGAAAGGTGGCAGCTCCTTTAGGACATTTCAGGTGTATGGGTAAATACTCTTTATTCATGGAGTTTCATGTGTTTGGCAAAATAATCTGTGCCAAATTTTGGTGTATCTCCACTTTCACATTAATAATCTAGTTCATTGGCATTTTAACACTTTATAATGTTTAAGCTTGTAAAGTGGTGACGTATGAATATTGCCGTGACATCACATCTGTCTTGTGGAGGACAAATGATCATTAGTATGAATAAAACTGAATAAAAAAAGACAAGTGTTAAGTTTATGATAGTTAGGCATTAACAAATGTTAATATTAACACTGACTTTTTCTACATTTTATTTCTGCCAATAGTATGTGGCTCGATGCATGATGCAAGGAACTGACTTCACATAACTCAGCTAAAGGTTGATTCCATTCAAATAACTGAAGAAATAAATAACTAGCAGCAGCCGGTGACTGCAAGGTTCTTCTGCGTCTCGTCTTGATGGGGTTCTGCTCCTCCTGACCTCCCGAAACAGAAGCTCTGCTGAAAGAATAACAACCCGTACGGTCACCTGACAGCCACTTTCCCTGTTCAAATCAATTATCATTAATGACACATAATTTCTCATCTTTTCAAAGCTCCATTCGGCTGATTGAGCTGATAAAGAGGCCTTTAATGGACTCCTAACCTCAGATCGCACAGGTTACTGAAGAGTAACACAGATGGATTCGGATGGTAATTCTCGATGTATGATGGAGTCTGTGTTCACGACTTCACGGCAGGAACTTTGTTGCTCTGCTTGTTTAAAGATGGGAAAATAAACACATTTGCAGAGCAGAACTTTCTGCCGCCTCAGGTTGATAAAAGTTTCATGGTGAATGTGGATGCTCATTTGTCGAATGAACATGTTGTGAAATATTTACAGTCAGTGTTTTTTTTTTTTTTTTTTTTTTGAGCTGACCTTTTGACAATAAGAAGCAAAAACAAAAAAACAAAAAACAACCACAGCAACTCTTCACCTATTCACACACACACACACACACACACTCTCTCTCTCTCTCTTACTTGAGTAAACCGTGTTCATACTGTGATGCTAAGGATATATCATGGAAAAATATAGATATAATTTTAATAAATTGTATCCTTTTATTATATTATCTGCTAAATTTCACAAATTACTTTCCGCCACCAGCTGGAGGTTTTAGTTCCATTTTTAGATATTGTTCTGTCTTTCACAGCATATGATAATTCACTCTCACGAAGTAGATCTGAAGTGATGACCATTACTAGACGATTAGCTGAAACACCTGCAGCGTTTGCATGTTGTGACTTTCAGACAGATGAAATTAAAATCTGATCTTGTCTTGTTCTTGTGAATATTGTGTATCTCATGAGCTAAGTGTGTATATACATATATATATATATATAACTGTATTCAAATAAAACTTTGTCACAGCGTAGTTATTGATTTAGGCATGTAATATTGTAAAATGTAATCTGATGGTGAAATGAAAGTTTAAAGTTATAGTTCACCATTGTTTACTGAACCTGTGTGACTTACTTTCTCCTGCAGAAGATTTCTGTAGAATAGAGGATTTTTCTCAAAATATCTTCATGTTCCTCAGAAGAAGGGCACACAGGTTTGGATAAGCATGAATGAAGACTGGATTTTCTATGTATTTATATTGGGGTACTAAAATTACTAAAACTAAAGTTGAAAAAAAAAAATGAATTAAAATAAATAGAAATAAGTGCTGTATGGAGCAGGTACAATGCAAAATAAAAATACGAAATAGCCAGAAGACAGTGTGGTTATGAATCTGGTAATTAAAATAACTTCCACTTGCTCACGTCACAGGCGCTGGTTTAGGTAGGAATGGTACCAACTTTCTGCCAACTTAAGAAATGTCCCTACCACGGTTTGGCCAATTTTCCCTGAAGAAGGGTGTCTATACACTAGAGATCGCTCTGCTGGAGCGTTTGACGGATAGGGATGTACAAGCTCTTTCTGAGCGCTGCAGAGAGCCATGTGAGGTTCAAATCAGTTGGGAATACAGCAAATTGGATTTCCAAAAGCACATCTGGACTCACCTCTCTCAAATTCTCAAGGGTTAATGGTCATGTCATAATTTTATTTCGTGATTTCACTGGAACAGGAAGCGGATGAAAGATGAAAGTGTGTGGAAGACCCCACTGTGCCACTGAGCTAAACCTCGACGCTTTTACATTTCAGGAGAAATCATCTCAGATATCAGGAGCAGGATATCTAACAACAGTGCTTGTTGATTGACCTGAAATAAAATAAAATACAATTATTAGATTAGAATCTAACACAAAAATGAGAAATGATGCCAGTTAACTAAAATAATTTAAATTAAGAGTGCTCCCAACCCTTTTGTTCACTTTTCTTCTCTGCCGATCTCTATCCACATCGGTTACTGAGGGCTTAGTAAAGACAGCAGTGACGCTCCAGTTAGAGTTCGTCAAACTCTCATATATTGCTCTGTTTCTCAAGCTGAGACGAGATGCATGACAGCTGTACAGTAAATGCAGTCTATCCCAAAAACCTCCAGTTTCTATCCAAGTATGAAACGCGTTTAAAGGAGACTATAATGTCACAGTCGAGCCTGTTCTGTGTGTGTGTGTGTGTGTGTGTGTGTGATTGCAATCCGTTTCTGTCAAAGTGTGCTAAGCCACTGCTTTTGAAACGTCCTCTTTTACCTTTAAACTGCTTCAACTCTGACACCATCCAAATCTCTCCCCTACTGAGATGGAGATATAAAAAGAAACCCCACTAATTAAATAGCTCTTAATTCGCCAAGAAATCAAAGTGCTAAATGACAAGAAACATAAAACCCCTGGCTGGGGTGTGAGGATTTCTTTTCACCTAGCCTGGGAGGGATTGTGGTCTCGACAGACAAGCAGCGAATCTAAACCCAATTAAGAACCACCAATTAGCTGGATGCGTTCTGGAGACTAATTAAAAGGGGCAAAAAGAGGCACTTTCAAGTTATTATTAGGACCCAAAAGAAGCCTGCTGAGGATCAGATCAGGTCCCGGCGAGACATCTGCACCTGAAACACACACCTCGTTCCCTCCCATCAGCTCCAGAGCAGCGCTGGAACAACCAGCGCAGAGGAACTTCCTGCTAGGAACTCTGGGTAATACTCCAGTTGGAACACAACAAGGGACCTCGTTCGTTTATATATATATATATATATATATATGAGCAATATCACTCAAGAGGAGATTGTAAATACATAAGAAAAACAACAGCGGCATGTCTTTAAAAACTTTTGCGCAGAACTACTTCCTTCCTCCTGTCACAGATTCAAATCTCATTTTGACAGTTTAACAGCTAAGATCAAAATCTGTTACTTATTCAGAAACGTATCTTTAGAACTAGTTACTAATGAGCGTTGAGTCGCTACATTAAAAATGCATCGTATAACTTACAATAGAATGCAAAAATCACTTTTATAAGGTGTTTGAACAGTTGTGTGAAAACAAGCAGCCTATAATGGTCAATTCTTTCATAATTCAACAGTCTCTCCACATGAGCAGGTCCAGGTTTCTCAATACTATGACAATATAGTCCGTGAAAGTCATGTCCATTTGTCACACTCTCTGCCCAATAATAATAATAATAATAATAATAATAATAATAATAATAATAATAATAATAATAATAATAATAATAATAATACATTTTATTTGCAATGCACCTTTCTTACAGTCAACATGCTATAACAGTAAAAATTACAATAAAAGGAACAACACTACTCCATAACTACAAACTAATATATACATATATTATTTTATTTTTTTCAAAGAAGTTATCCACTAACAAATTGTGACAGAAATGAACACCATCTCTCTCTTCTAATCACCACATTTCATCAATTTCTGACACAACGTGTGCATCTAAACTCAGATCTGAGCGGTTTATTATCGTTCCAGCTGTGGAGAAGCTCACCAGCCACTCTCTGAAAACACACATTTACTGCATCTCCTCTCTTCATGTCAACAGCACAGGTTTGTTTTTAGGCTTTTTTTGTGAGACGGTGTGAACCTCTGCTCCATCGGTCGGTCCCAGCGCGTCTCTGAGCGAGTACATCATTTGAATAACAGCTGTTTATTAGTACAGGACGTTAGCAGACCCTCTCCAGAGCTTCTGAGTGGGATGGAGAATAAAGAATACTACTAAAGTTGAGACAGAAGGAGAAGAATAAGTGAAAACTGTGATGGGATGTTCTGTGAAAAGAGCATGTGATCTTTACGCTGATTTAGTCACAGGCCTCTGAACAATAACTTTGCTTTGCTTTAATTTGTATGGTTCTTTTGCTATTCTGTGGTGCTATTAAATTTCAGGACTTCTATCATTAAGAGCGATTATTAGTGGCCCGCTCTCTTCATGATTTACAACAAAGATTATGAGACCACACGAATTAAAAATATATATGATATACAATGTTCTGGCTCTTCACAATAAAAATTTCCACAATAACTCACAGTCATTCACAACACTCCAGTCCAGTTTGGGTGAACTATGCCTTTAATGCCATTATAATGCAATTAAGCACAATTTAACACACAACGACAAATATTTTGTGAAAACACTTGCATTAAATACAAAAAAAGATATGTGTAACATATTTAATTTAACAGTGAGGAGGAAAACAATATTATGTCAATTTAATATGAATCAGTACATTAATGCAACATTGTAATCATTTGCTTTTGTTTCAGTACAGTGCCAATAAATAAGCCAAGTATTTGGAAGCAGCATATTATATCACAGGTTTATATATATATATATATATATATATATATATATATATATATATATATATATATATATATATATATATATATATATATATATATTATAATATATACAGCTTTCATATAAGATCACTTTTTCTCTATTATTTTCTCACTTATTCTCAGTATTAATGAGTCTTTATAGTTGAATATGTAATAGCTTTTATATTTTAGGAAAGTGTTCCTCACAATCCAAAGACATGCTGCATAGGTGAAACAGAGACTATAAATTGCCCGTCGGTGTGTGTGTGTGTGTGAATGTGTGAGTGTGTGTGTGTTAACCTTGCAATGGACCGGCCATCCATCCCGAGTGTTACCAAGAAGCTGGGACCGGCTCCAGCATCCCCACGACCCACACAGGACAAGAGATGGATGGATGGACCCTCGCAACCAGATCATTACATTTGGGTCTAAGCATGAAAAAGTTTGAAAAGCACTGCACTAGAGGTCACTGACATCCCTTGCATTACTGTCAGGAAAATATTTTAGATTTGAATTCATTTTCACTCCTAAAATGATAAGACACTCCCTTCTGAATATTCAAATCCAGAATAACTGAGCTCTGATGTAAGAAAAGAGATATTTCACTAATGTCTACGGCTTCTAAGAGTGAAGCAAAAGAAACCGTGAACATTCGATCGTTGAATAGCGAGCTGCATATTTTCAGGCATCATTACTCAAACAAATAATTAATGGAGGGGCCAAAAGTTGTGCTAGTCTTCAAAACAGACATCAAGCATTCTGACTTTATACGTTCTTCCATTTCTGGGACCCAGGGCAAAAAGACACTCATTACTCCTAATACCTTGTAGCAATCAAGATGAAAAGCAGAAAACAGCGGCACAAGAAGGGTAAACTTTATTAAACTTCATTAAAGTCAAAGTCGGGGATCATGTCTGTAATGGTCACACTCAGCGGAGGGCGAGCAGCGCAAATCATCTCAAAGGCTTTTTTCCAGCTTAATGGCTGGGTAATTTATACTTTGATGTCGTTTGAGTGTAGCTATCACTGTCTAAGGGCTGTTTATTCTGTTTATGAGGCCTAAATAATTCCTGGCTCTTTTTACCCATAAACCCTAAGCAACAATTAACAGCTGCGGACATCCCGAGAAGAGGCAGATGCATAATGAGGAAGAAAGAGCAGATGAAAAAAGCTGTTAGAGGTGGGGGGGGGGGGGGTTTACAAATGGGCGCTCTGCAAATGATACCAAAGTGAATCCAGTGGCGTCTTGCTACAAAACTAGATATTTTAATCTCAAAGCATCCAACACTTAGATGATCCAGCAATTGACTGAACGGCTCGATTGAAATTGAATGTTCCCTCCAGAGAGCCATCCAGAGCTGCTCCTGACAATGGGATTGGCTCGTCTGCGCTGTTATTAAACACAGCCCTTCATTGGTCGCTCTGTTCCCTGCTGATTTTAATTTGCTATTAGCAGTCGACACATTCGTCCCCGAGGCAAAACAATCACAATGATTATCTACAGTAAACGCACACGTAAATACACAGACGTACAGAGGCACACCTGATCTAATACAGGTAACGCTCTCTTTTTAACTCATTCACTAATTTATACACTAAAACGTAATTAATGTTTACAACGACTGAACTGAAGTTACTGTATTTTATGGGGGGTCTAAAAAGTTTTGTGGATTTGATGTGATGCACAGCAAGCCATTGATTTTCCCTTACTTAATTGCTATTATATATGTATTTTCAGTCATTGTAAAGGTTATTGTTCGCTTAGGTCTTATTACTATATATATAAAAAAAAAAACAATTATCCAATTACTCGGTTAATAGTCAGAATAATCGACAGATGGCTTAGACTTAAATGCATTAAAATTAATGAACATGATTAATATTATTTAATGGATATTATCAATTGATATAGAAAAATAATCTGAGATCTGAGACAAAATGCTTTTTACTTGGTTCCACAACAATATTTTGAGATTAATGAACACAAAACTCCCGGTTTCATACGTATCCCAAAAAAAAAAAAGTAGATGTATATGAACTCGCCCATATGTTTTCAACTACACTTTTAAGAGATTTGTCCTTTCCTCTGTAAAGTCGCTGACCCACATAACGGAGAGGCCTAAAAAAAGACTCCCGATCTGCTGGAAAGGGTGCAGGACCGGAGACCTCCTGACTGTGAAAAGTACTTGAAGGAAACGAGTGAGCGAGAAAAGCCAGAAGCAGCCCACCGCTGTCTCCGCCAGCAATTAAGACAGCCTGAAACTACAGGCCGCAATCAGGTAATTAAGCATTAGCAGATCATCGGCACGCTTATGAGCGCAACCTTCACCAGCACAATCATCCTAATACGGTCAGTAAAACGGCAACCTGCCATCCCGTCCTTAATTGTCGGCCATCAACCATAATTTAGCTCGCTGTCCCACATAACAGCTTGATAAACAAGAGCGGCCTAATTACACCTCGCACATCCCGACCCATTCCTCTCAGCACAAACAATAAATAAAGCCAGGTTAAGAAGAACCCTGTGCTTCCACAATCACACCGGTCGGTAATGTTCGTCTCGGGCAAGTGGAGATCAAAGACAGCGCTCCCTTTTCACCTCAACATCTGTCTTTTTTTCTTCCTTCCCGCTCTGGAAAGCACGAGTTAGGCCGGCCTAAGTTTGCTCTGTGCTCGCTGGATCGGGCATGACAGGGATCACGGCTAACCCCGAAGGACAGGTGCTGCGTGGCTGGAAAGAGAGCAGCTCCCTCGTGCTCCTCGCAGGTCACTTCCAAGCAGCGCGTGAGCGCGAGCGCAGCGGCAGAAGGCCCTTAATGGGGAGCGTTGGCTGCTAGCCTGTAATTAGCTTGGACAGCTCAGGCTCAAAGAGAGAGAGGGAGGCAGCCAGGCTACATCATAATGAGCTCAGCTGGGATTAGGAGGACAGGCAGCAGGCAAGGTGGGGGCGTGAAAGAGTGAGCCCTCCTGAAGGAGCGAGCCGGGGCTAGAGATCAAGCAGGGGAGGGCCGGGCCGCGCTGGCTGCCAGGGTTAGACCCCTCAGCAAAGGATGGGCCAAATGAGGCCTGGCAAGGAAAGGGCCAAGGCGGCCTAATGAAGCGCGACACCTCCAGCAGACGAGATCAGCAGTAATTAACACGCGTGCGCGCACCGACTGTCACCGATCGTAGCCCCGAAAAACCTCCAGGGAGCAAACCTTGAGACAGGAGCGTCAGTGTGTTTAGCTGCTGCCAGCGTCTGGAGTCCGGCATCTGTATTCACCGCTGCTTCCAGGAAATAACATTTGTTTGCATGTCTTTTCTTCCAGTCCACGCCGTGTAGAATGTGTGACTTTGGGAAACGTTTAATTTCCTGCACAACGGCTCAAAAGATTTAGCATCCTTGCTTCATAAGGATGACATTTCAGTCCTAGAGGCAAGCGCTGTAACTTTGGGGTGTAAATGTGCTTAAGGGGTCATCGGATGGCCATTTTTCACAAGTTGATATGATTCATTAGGGTCTTAATGAAGTCTGTAACATGCTTTGGTTAAAATTTCTCAATGGTAGTGTGAAAACTAATGTTTGTAGCATTTTCCTTTAAATGTTAATGAGCTCTGCTGGCTCCGCCCCTCTCTTCCTGGCATTTATACATACACTACTGTGCAAAAGTCCTAGGCACTTTAGTATTTTCACTCCAAATCATCATTCACTGATGGAGAGGAAAGGTAAATTACTATAGCATTTTATTTTATGAAAATGAGATGAAGATGTTTCGCACTGAAAGAGAAAATTAATACAAATTATTAGGTCCTGCAGTATTTAATGTTCTGCAGGTTCAAATACACATATATATATATATATATATATATGTATGTATCTTATTAAATACATATATATATATATAATACATACATAAAACGATTGTATTTGACATTTCTGTCACTAATGAAATGATGGCTATGCCCCTGGTATGACAAAATATTAACCTATACATAATATTTTAAAGCTCTAATAACTTATAACATATTTGAGTGGTCACAGAATCAAATCAGCCACCAGACGGCGTCATTGACTGATAGCAGACATTTTGGTAAAAAAAGACCCAGTGTGAAGCACATCAGCGGGATAGGATTGTTTTTTTTTTTTGCTTTATGTATGAAATGAGTTAAACCCAGATGTGTGTCAGATCCATGTCAGGATTTAAAGCGACAGTTTGGTTTTAACTGATACTGTAAAGTTGAATGGATATAACTAATAGCTAAAATGCATTAAATAGAGACTTCAGTAGCAGTATTGCTATCAGAGTTACTGGCCTTTAATAATAGACTACTTATTAATAAGATACCATCTTTATATTGTTTCCGCATTAATTTGGAGATTCAGTGAGAAATTATGAAAATATAAATATATTATATTAATATGCAATTAATTGCAATTAATTACAGAAAAAATGTGCGATAGCTACTTTTTATAAATTGATTGACAGCGCTAGTTTACATTCTGCCCTGATGAAATCAGATGATTCCCCATTAATCCTCCAGAATATGGCTGAGCAGTGCTTTCACATGTTGAGTAATAAACACAGTACTGTATCACACATCAGTGAAGCAAATGTATATTAAGATCAGTGTGTGTGTGTGTGTGTGTGTGTGTGTTTGTATAAATCATCATCATCATCTTCATGATCTAATGTCTGATTTATTTATATCAAATTTACTTCCAGAGCAGAAGTGAAAATTTCATATTAAGTGTGATTTTTGCTGTTAATATGGTAAACAAAGACATTAATGAATGAATGAATAAAGAGTAAAACAATCCTGAAATCCAGTTTCTGCTGTGTTAATCTGCCGTGTGAACCGAACCTTTACGTCCAGACAAACTGCAGATAGAAAATGAAAACGATCAGCTCAGCTCCTTCCACTGACACTGTGTTGTCTGCGAGGTCTCTCTCAGTTGGAGCACCACTTTTAAGTCAATATTACTGGAGCAGGTGAGCTCTGCAACACAAATACTATTTAAACCCTATTCCACAGATGCTTTCAGCTCATAACGTCCTTGAACTTGCTGTATGGCAGAGCGCCTTTGGGTTCTGATCCCACGTCATGAGAACGCTCTCTCCTCCGCTAACAGCTTCACAGCAGATCTTCTGTTCTAATCCACTGTAAAGCTATGAGTGTCCTCCTGCAGGATGCTGTCTCCATCCCCTCCAGCCTCCTCCAGCTCCGTCTCTCATCATTATGCACAGAGCCAGTAATCGGCCTGGGCTTCTCTGGAAGGGAGCAGCGACTAATTTCTTTGATTCAGCGAATCTGTTTATGAGCGCAACTTTGATCAGCGTGCGGATGTTTTAATAAGTTTTAATTTTATTTACACATCCCAATGCACCCAGTCTGATTTAAAAACGTGAAAATCCCTTCTGGAGGAAGAGAGGCTGTGTTTTTATGTTTTGCTGATAGTGGTCTTGTTAATGGTGAGTGACGTGGAGGGTTACTCAGGGCTGCAGCGTTCTAATGAGACTCGTGCTAATACACGCGTAATAACACTAACTCCTGACCGATGCAGGCCTGACCATCAGAAACAGGCTCAGGCTAGCAGCTCGCTAACTGATTTACACCGGTTTTAAGGCATTAGCCTCATGAGTGTAAGCGTTCAAGACGAGTTTGTTCAGCAGGTAACCGTAACTCAACTCCCTGACACCACCAGCTCTGTGCGGAATAAGAGCGTTCCCCAAACAAGCCTGGGAAGCTTAATAAAACAGCTCCATGGAAAAGCAAGCGTTTTTTTTCCCACTTATCAAAACTAAGAGGAAGGAGATTATCAGAGGCTCTTTCTCTTTTGTGCCTCTGTTAGAAACACACACACACACACACACACACACACGCAGCAGAGGTGGGTAAAATCACACTGCTTTCACACGGGATCACATTGCACTGCTGTTTTCTTTAATTAACCCAAAGAGAGCACGGCTGACAAGGTCAACACTTGCATCCCGTGTGGATACTCTACATACGCCTCCATTATATACATTTAAAAGGCTTGTGAAAAAGAAAGGGGGAAATGTCAGGGGGTTGGGGAAATTGTCCCGACATTTTGCTGCTTCCAGGGGTTTAGGTTTAAACCAAAGACTCAAAGGAGGGAATCAAAACATCTTCTCTCAATCTTTCCCAATGCTTTTTTCTTCCTCTCTATTCTGCCGATAAAAACAGTCACCTTGGCCTTTTCAGGATGAAGCACTTCTGCACTCCTCTTCCTGACAGCAGAAACAAAACACTTCATACATGCTTTTAATTCAAGTCATTGTTTCATAATTCTAGCAAACACTTTCTCACTGATCTAAGAAACACCAAAAACAGATAACAATCACATTGTGAAGTCTCTTTACAAGATAAGAACGACACTCTCTGCTGTTTAGAATCCACTAATATATAAATGCATATGATTCAGAGGTTGATTGATATTGGATTTTGCTGACAGGATAGTAATGTGTTTAAATAAAAGGCAATAAAAATAAATAAATACACACAATAATGCCACTAATGCAGTGGATTGTGTAAAAGTTACAAAAAGAAATCTCATTGGCAAGCGGTTTTCTTTATAGTCCTATGAGAAGAAAAAATCTGACAGCTCAACATAGAAAAAAATTAAGACTGTTGGCCTGTTGCCCCGTGAATGCTCATAACTGATTCCCCATGTGAATATTTCTATTTTTAAGTGTCCTTGCCCTGAACATGTGCATCTGGTGTGAACAGGCCTTACCCGAGCCAGGCCACAATAACAGATGATTCTTCACACACTTTCTTTTCCACAAAATATAGATAAAACTGGAGCACAGCCATTTCAGGCGGATTCAGAGACTAGTGTGATCCTCTGTCAAAATATACACGAGTGCACGGCTGACCAATCAGCCATCAGCTCGTGTTCGGTCTTCTGCATGCCACATAATGCCAGCACTGTTCTGAGAAAGAGAGTTTTGGAAAGAAAACACAGGTGAAGGCACTGTGCTCCGTGTGTGTAGACTGTGCAAACACACTCCATATGGAGAGAACGGCTAGGCCATCCCAGTGCGACCCTTTCTGATCTCAACAGCCAATCACAACACAGGAATGGAAAAGTGCCATATTGCTTTTAATAAAAGACGCACCTGGCTCTGAGTCTCAGCAAGCTCAAGAACATTCCTCAGCAGCGGAGCGATCATCCAAACACACAGAACATAAACAGCAAGAAGAAAATCACTGTCCAGAGAGCTCTGCATTATGTGATTATCTAATGATACTGCAGAACTAATGTCAGTTTGATTGCAGAATGAACCTGAGCCTATATAAGCCTAGTGTTTTTATTTCTTTTTAAATATAAAAAAGACAGAAAGCATGATAATTTTATTGATTTATCTACAGCAAGTCCGGACAATTAAACAGGTCTACCTTAAAACTTGAATTGACAGTTATTGAAAGATAGGGGGATCTGCATGATATTTAATCTCATATTGAAGACTTTTTAAGACCTGCACAAATAACATTCAAATGACTGTTCTCCACAAAACTGTTTATGTAAATGATTAACTTAACATTTTCAGACTTTAAACCATTTTTTTTTCAGAAAATGTAGGCAAAAGTATAAATTATTATATTAATTTAAACAATTACTATCAATCAAATATTATAGTCTATTTATTAAATAACATATAAATATTTATTACTGTCTTAATTGTTTAAATTTGTATAATGCATAATCTGCTTGTCAATCCACTAGTTCACATTTACAACTCTTTGTGTTTGCTGCATCAAAACGTTTATTTTCACAATAGTCTGAACAAAAACAGCAGATGGGCTTTATAAAAATGCACATTCATTCTCTGCCAGCAGGAGGCGCTTTCGGAACAGCAGAAACACAGTGGTTTCCCCGGTAACAGCAGAATACAAATCATGCCTGCTTTAATTCTGTAAAATAATTCAAAGCAATAAACTGAAAAAAAATGTATAACACAATTAATGTGTTAATTTTAACAGCCCTATAATATAAACATTTCTTTTTTGGGTGTAAACATTAAATGTTACACTATCCGAAGACCTCAACAAGCATCATTACTCCAGTCTTAGGTAGTGTATATTGTTAGAAAATATTTTTATTTTGAACAAATTATGTACTTTTCAACTTTTTATTCATCATATAATCATGAAAACATTATCACAAGTTCCAAAAATCGATGTTTCCAACATCAATAATATGTCAGCATATTGATAGCATATTCATAATGATTTCTGAAGATCATGTGACACTGAAGACTGGAGGAATGATGCTGAAAATACAGCGGAGCATCACAGAAATACATTACACTTTAATAGATATAGCCTTGATGAGCAGAAAAGACTTAAAGAACAGTGCCAGTGACCCCCGTTGCTCTTATACTGCCACTAACATAAGAACACACTGAACATTTACTAACTGAACTCAGTGTGCTCAGAGATTATTTTTAGTGTGAATGTCACCCATTAACATTATAGTAGGCTCACGTTTAGAAAAGAAAACATCCTGAAATTCAGCTCGTATCACAGGTTTCAGACAGAATGCAGAGTCATGAGAACAGGTCATGGGAAGAGATAAATGTGACTATACAGAAGACAGATCTGTGGCTGATTCAGTTTCATTCTGACTTAAAACGAAAAGATAAAGGTTAATTTTGGTGAAACAGTAACAACATCAGTTTGTATTGCTGTAAGATAAATCGATATGATAAACATATGCTTTTTCAGATGAATATTTGTAATATTTCCTATTATATTTCTTAAGGTGTCTTTCTTGAGTTGATAATAGACCGTGAGCCTGCAGTAAAAGCTAGCAGCATTAGAGCTAACAGACCAAAGTCACCACGTCATTGGCAGCAGATGTGAAGATCACTACCAAAGTTTTATCAAAGAGAGGCTGTTTTCCTTCTGGGTTTGTTCTGGCGCTGATAAGTGTTTCCACACACCCTGTCACCTGTAGCATTACTGTGGCCTGACATTTCTCCTGTCAGCCAATAGGAAAAGGCTGAGTTCTCCCGGCTCTTAAACCCCGCAGCAGGAGGAACGCCTCGGTGAGCCGGGTCGCTCCACAAATGCCCGTAAATATTGCTCTTTGCTTCACAGCTATTTGAAAAAAAGGATCTCCACTGAAGATTACATGGGACTTTTCAGGGGTGAACATATAGATTTTCCTGACAAGAAGGCCCTCTATTATTCTGACCTTAGCCAAGGCGAACTCTGGCAGAGACAGCAAGCGCACCTTTCAGCTTGAGTGGCCAGGGCCAGGAGACTCGTCGAAAGGCTTTCTGAAAGGGAGGAGAGCTTGTTTACCGCTGCTATGACACGAGAGCCCTGTTGGGCAGGAAATGCAGGCCCTGAACCCTGTTATTATTAACAAGGACAAAGAGAACAAGCCGGCCCCAGAACGGCTGCCAATGTGACAAGTATGGATTTACTGCTCAGAAATTCACAAGAGGACACTCAGCCTTCAGACAGAAAGAGCGAGAACCTGAGACAGAGACGTGAAGGAAAGCAGAGCGCTAATGAAGGCCTGCTCAGATTGAGTGACCAATGTTTCGTGTCTGAGTGACATCACCGCATTAAAGCGGCCGGCGCGCGTCCACCTGGACGTGGAGATCAATACGGACTGGAGGAAGAGCGCTCCACACTGACGGTCACTGAGCCTTACAAGCTGAGCGTCTGACAGACAAAACACACTCTAGATCAGTTTACTCCAGATATAAGAGGAAGTAGAAGAGAGAGAGAGAGAGAGAGAGAGATAGAGAGAGAGAGAGATATGGATGATTGGTTTAGTGAATTGCGGGAGTTCTTTAGCAGCCTTCTCTCCCACTGCCTCATTGCCCCAGCAGACAGTGTGTGTGTGAGTGTGTGTGTCTGTGTGTGTGTGTGTGTCTGTGTGTGTGTGTGTGTTTGTGTGTGTATGAGTGTGTGTGCATATGTGTGTGTGTGTGTGTATATATGTTTTTGTATATATGTGTGTGTGTGTGTATGCGTGTGTGTGTGTAAGTGTAATTGTTTGTGATGAAGGATGGAGGTCAGTTAGAGGTCAGAGGTCAGTGTCTGATCTGCTATGAGCTTCTTCATGCTGAAACACACACTTATTCAGATGCACACACTATTGTCTCAGATGACTATAGTTTTCTGAACTATTCTGTTTTTTATTTAATTCATTTGCTTTTATTTGTTAAATGGTATAATTTCAAACTGTTTCACAACATTACATTTTGCAGAGCATGATGTTCTAAATTTTAATTTCTAATATCATTCAGTAAAACTAAAATTTGTTCGTGCCTCAACTCCAATATGTATTTCCCAGTTACATATCTTTTGTTTATTTCAGTGCCAAAAAACTGTTATGTGAATTTATTTCTGTATTTTCAGCATCATTCCTCCAGTCTTCAGTGTCACAGGATCTTCAGAAATCAGAATAATATGATCATTTATTATCAGTGCTGGAAACTGTTGTGCTGCTTCATATTTTTTTGGAAACTAAGATTCTTTGAAGAATAGAAAGTTAAAAAGAACAGCATTTATTCAAAATAAATATCTTTTGAAACAATGAAAGTCTTTATAATCTATAATCTTTTTATCAATCCTTGCTGAATTATTAATTTCTTTGCCGACTCCAAACTTGTGGACGGCGGTGTATGTTGTTACAGAAGATTTCTATTGAAAACTCTTTACTGCAGTGTGTCATACTTTACTGTTTTCATCGTTTACATTGTCAAGGAGGCAAGAGAATTTGGCCAAAGTGTTCACCAAAGTGACAGAATGAAGCCAGTGTTTAGTGTTCACCTCATAAACAAGTAATTCCTGCAGACTTCTGCTCATCACCTGGAGACCAAATCTGTGAACAACACCCAGACCCTCCTCATCAACACAACAGGCAAGCTGTTAATTATCAGAAGCCAAAGATGAGCAATAGCCCTTCACGAGCGAGCACACAAACCAAATCTAACGGGGACACGGTGGAATCACGAGGACACGCTGCTGAAGGGACCTAATGAGCATGTTCATTTCCATTTACATTGTTTCTTTGACAATAATGATGTCCCATTAGGGGAGACTAAAGGGTTATAGAGTGAGAAACGCGCCAGGCCTCATTACCAAAGGTGGGGAGGGAGGCGCCTTTAATTGCTCTATCAGGGCCCAGAGTTACACTTGATAGGACAACAGAAGCAGACTTTGGGGAGGAGGGAAAAAAGAGCAAATGAGAGAGAGAGAGAGAGAGAGTGAGAGGGCCTTCTCTTAAATTCCTAAAAGCAGTGGAGAGCAGTGTGCGACTGGAAAGAGTGAAACTACAAGACACAGACGCACCGCTACGGTTCGAGAGCAGGAGATCTGCAGGGAGCTGATCAAAAACTCTTAATATAGGGAAAAAACGAATACTTGGAAAAGATCCTTTAAAAGCTGATTAGCTGTTGACGAGGCTAATCACAACTAACTTGGAGCTCTCCGTCCAAAGGATCTTCTGACTGACGTCTTGAAGTCGAGTCATTAACAGCAGAGCTGAACTTTCCTGTCCCAAAACCAGATTTAACATTCACCACATTCATGGGAACAGTGCTGTCCTCAGCATCAAAGACCTCGGCTCGGCCAGGATTAGCAGAAGACAAATTAAAGCTCACAAAGGAGGAGCGATCGATAGCTGAATATGGAGAACAAAGAAAGGGTTCCAGCCGTCCTGAAAGTAGTGTCCAAGTGATGTGAGATGTGAGAACACTTCCCAAATATCAGCTCTGAAGGAGGACTTGTGTTAAACAATGGACTGATGCACTTCTCAAGTCGCTCTCAGACCACATTCACACAGCTACTACTCATGCTTTCTTATGATTTATTATTGATGTTGTACTTCTGATTTAATAAATCTTTTCATCTGTAAATAACACACATGCACATTCACAATGATATTTTCTATTTCTCTGTATAGTTATTTATAATTTATTATCTCCTTTCTTTATTATTAGTGTTTTATTACCTTAAGTCATAAGCATGTCTGTTAATTTACAGTAAGGTACATTAGATAAGATTGGTTTAGTTAACAGGAACTAAGCATGAGCAACACTTCTTCAGCATTTATTAATGTTAAACACATCTGATGGAGCTCAAGAGTGTTTTCTGAGTGTCTAGGCTCCTGTCATGCGTGGATCCTCGGGATAGAGACACACTATCACATGATGAATGTTAAAGCACAGTCTGTGTTCAGCTCACATTCACCTTCATCAAGAACAGAAGCCTGGAAAATACTGCTTTACCCTGAAACTATATCACTCTATAACACACTGGGAAATAAGGTTTGGCATGAAATGTCTGTGTAGGAACATTTTTAAGCATTAAAGGAGACAAACATGATTTTTAATACAAATAGCAAAGGGTGTGAATTAAATAATGTGTGTGCTGTATGTTTCAGAGTTAACAAATGAACAGCTCATGATGATGTGATTATATTGACTTACTGTATAATCAGTAAAAAACAACTACAATAAAATCACTGAAGCAAGCAGGTTTCTTCATATATTGACATCAATGATGACTGACATGTATTTGAGAGCATTGTGACACTTTCAAGACCAAAAAAGAAGGAAATGAGTTCACAAAGAGACTGAATAATATGTCCCCAAACACAGAGCATAAAGCTTGTGAGAGACTCAACAAAACAATCAGAAGATCACAGATCAGACCAATCTTGAACTTCTGAGCATTAAAGCTGAGTGCTGTTTCTGGCAAACTGACCGATCTCATCACACTGAGAACACGTCACTGCGTCTGGAGGGAATCAGAGTAAAGAGAGCGTAAAGATTAAAAACTAAAAAAACAACAGACAGCACTAACTACAGAAAACCTCAGGAGTTAATTAAGCTGCAATCAGCAGGAGCACTGGGACAATTAATCTTCCATCAAGACAAAGACAGAAACACACTGCAGTCACAGGCCTGTACTTGTGCAGTTTACACACACCGCTGCTCAGAAGTTTGGGATGTGTTTGAATGATGTGCGTTTATTTGATCAAAAACACAGAAAAAAACATCAGTACTGTGAAATATTATTATCGTTTCAGTGATCAAAGCTGAATTTTTAACATCATATGCTAACATGCTGATTTATTATCAGTGCCGGAAACTCTTGTGCTGCTTCATATATACATTTTGGATCCTAAGATACTTTTTTTCAGGTTTCTTTTCAAGATTCAAGATTCTAGGAGTTTATTTAACAAATGTAGTAGAGTAGAATGAAATTCTTACTTTGCTTACTCCTCTCGAGAATGACGGTATAATGGGAACAAATATAACTTACGCAGACAATGCAAAGTATGTAAAAAAAGATTGAAAATACATTAAAGTAAGTAAAAATAGAAAAATAATAGCTTAAAAAAAGAGATGAAAGGAAAATCCGTATGTTAATAATAATAAAAAAAGTTCTACACAGAATAAGTGTGCAGTGCAAGTGACAAACTGTGAAGTGTCAGAATAAAGACTTGTGTTTAAATCATCGTTCAGATGTGTTATGTGTGTATGACGGTCCAGCAGGTGAAGTGCAGAGTGCCATTAAACAGGCTTTGAGGAATAAAACATAAAAAGAACAGCATTTACTAAAAACAAAAATCTTTTTTTTTACAACATACAATTTCTATTTCTTTTTTTCTTTTCTTTTTTCCTTTTTTTGAAAGAAATGCTTAACTTTTATTCTTAGAAAATATTTAGATTTTAAATAAATGCTGTTCTTTTAAACTTTTTTTAATCAAAGAATCATATTCCAAAGATTCCAAAAATAAAACAAAACAATTAAGCAGCACAAGAGATTCAAGCACTGATAATAAATCAGCATATTATGATGCTGAAAATTCAGCTTTGATCACAGAAATAAATTACATTTTAACAGATATTAAAATAAAAAAACATTATTTTCAATTGCTTTTTCTTTTTTTATTAAATAAATGCAGGTTTGATGAGCAGAACAGATTTCTTTAAAACACTGATCCCAAACTTCTGAACAGCGGTGTATGTGGAAGCAAATTATTGTTTTAATTAAGGATGCGTTAAATTAATCAAAAGCGACAATATAATATCTTCTAGATTGTGACAAAATAAATAATTAAAAATAAGCAACAAATCTTATCTTGACCACCAAAATAACATATTAGAATGATTTCTGACCGACCATATAATACTTGTTTTTTTTATCACAGTATTACAGTTTTTACCAGATTTGTTTTATCAAATTAATGTAGACTTTGTGAACATAAGAGAGTTTCATTTTTACAAATCATACCAACACAAATGTTTGAGTGCTAGTGTTCTGTATCTGTATTAAACATTAATCCTCTTCATTGTTATGAAGTGTATAATATAAAGCGTCTCAGTCTGTGTGCTCTGATACGGCTGAAATATTTTCAGATTTTTACATCATCTGAAAGCAGAACAAACAAACAGAAGTAAATGTGGCAACCATGTACGAATGAAAATGTATGAATGCTTATTTTTTATATTAAACAGAACTTATGGGCTGCTAGTGACATTACTGGCAATTCAATATTTCTGTGGAAAAGACTAACAATAAAACTAATTATATAATACTAATACTACTAATACTACTACTACTTATATAAAACCCATTAAATTCTGACAGACAGGTGTGTGAATATTTATCAGCTTGCTTCCGTTTTGAACACAGTGAAACATGTTTATAAAATTTTAGTTTGGATTTAATTTGTAATTGAGTTTGAGATACAAATATCTCTGTGCAAAGCCAATGTTTTATAGTTTAATGATAGAAGTTCAGAAATTTACCTGACCTGAATATTTACCAGAATACTGATGATACGTGTAAATAAACAGCACAATAATAGTAATAGAACCATAAAAAAAAAAAAAATGTATGTCAAATTTTTGTTACACTGTATGATTTGTTTGGTTGAATGGCTGAGGATCTGAAGATATTTTCAGTTTTTATGAATCAGTAGTGAGCCCTTGTGTTTTCTGTACAGCTTTATCTAGTAAGGGGTTAAATGGGATCCAGAGGTTGTTGGGCTTCAAACATCGTCACGCTGAACAGGGAAAGACTTGAGCTGCCCCTGCATAATCACACGCTTGCAAAATAGTGAAACTCAAACTCTTAATTCTTTTCTTTTCTTTTTAAAAAAGACTCAAATAGTTGCTGGAGCTTAATGTAGGGCCCTATGAAATCCGTTGTATTTTTTCCCAATTTCCTTTTTTTTAAAATTCAAATTCCATTTTTCCATTTACATTTTTAGACTGTGTTGTAATGGTTAAATTAAAAAATATTAATCAAAAAGCATGCCTAATTGATTGAAATCAAGAAACATACACAGTTTAACATCAATTTATTATAATTTTACCAGAAATTAAATTGTTAAGGACCTAATGTATGAAATACTTATTTTCACCAAACTCTGTATTTTCCAGTTATTTTCTGGATTCCATTTGAATGGTTTAATTTTTTTATAATCAAATAATTAACAGTTGTACACACACACACACACACACACACACACACACACACACACACATATATATATATATATATATATATATATATATATATATACAAATCTGTTAGAGTTTTTTTTTAGTTAGAGTTTAGAGTTTTAGAATTAGAGTTGCTTTTGATTACTAAAATTTAATGAAACCATATTATATTTATATTTAATTTTATATTTAAAAAGTACTGTATTGGGTCTAAAAAAAAATAGTAAATATTACTAAAATAATTATGTTTTAATAACAGTTTCTTCAAGTTAAATTTTTTTTTTTTATTTTGACAGGTTGCAGTGAAGTGCTTTGAGTTTCTGTCTGTATATGAAATGAAGATAGTCTGAAATGGTTAAATTCTCATGAGGTGACTCTCTGAGCAGGATTCATATTGAAATAATATTTTTGTGGCTTAATATTAACAGACACTAGTCTGTATTGTGTTAAGATTTAAGTGTGTTGATCTACTTTTGATTTATTTATCCAAAAGATTTGGCAAATTCCATGACATTCCATGTTGTACTGTAAATTAAGTTTTTTATGATTGGTTTCCATCTGTGTTTTTGGCATCGTGGAGATTGTAGTTCCCTATTAATTGTTGTGACGTTGACGTCATGCGGTCGTGGAGTAGAGAGATTATAACCTGTGTTTGGCTTGATGAACCTAAACTTAGAGTTTAATTTCTGCAATAATCTAAAGTGAACAGAATGTCCTGCTGAGTGTTCGTTGGCCCAACACGGTCACTCCAACTCCTCATATATCGACGCTTGGTCAGGACACTTTGGTGTCGACTTTTTACGCTCAAGGTACCCCTTTAGCATATTTTTTCGATTGTTTCTCTAAATTTAATGGTTTTCATGCATTTGTATTAAATATAAATAATTGTATATATCTTTATACTTTCATTGGAGCACGTAACCCCACCCTTACCTTAAACCTACCCACTCCTGATCAATATAAATCAAGTAACAGACAAACAAAAGTAAATAAATGTATAATAAATCATGATGGTAGTTGAATCTGCCTGTTATATATTGTGTCTTATTGACAAATGGCAGGTTTAGGGACAGGGCTTGGGTTACCTGCTCAGAAATGTGTAAATAGTGTAATAAAAAATAAAACTGTTGTGACTGTTTACATTGAAAAATCACACCCCAACATATACTGTATGCAATAATGGCAATGTTTTTGCTCGATATATAATTTAATCATAATGATAATCGTTTAGTGTGTCGGCATATTGACGTGAAGGGTTTCTTATTTAAAGCAATGGAGGACCCTGCATGTCCAAAAATGACTCTAGAGGGGTAACGTTACCTTGTGCGCCGAAAAGCGATGGCAAAGTGTCCGGGCGAAGCGTCAATATGTGATGAGATGGAGTGAGACCGTGTTTGCTTCACGCTCTATTCTGTTCCTTGTGCTAGAATCTCGTGTTTATAGTGATGTGTGAATGATTCGCTTGAAATGTTCCTCATTTGATGGCTCCGGTTTATGTGTTGGGGCCGAACCTTTTTAAAAAGTACATCTTTGTGCCTTAAGGGTCCAGACTGGTACCTTAACAGTGTATATAGTGCTACTTACAGTATAATACTTCAAGGTGTACCTTTTGAAAAGATTGTGCTCCAGTGACAGCTTTGTGCCTTACTTCTGACTTTGTTTCTGAGAGTGAACGGCATGTTCACCGGTGGATGTGTTTCACAGCCTTGAAAGAGGCATTACAGCATTACCAATTCAACTCCTAGCAAACTAATATGACAAGTGAAAGCGAATCCTAGAGTCCGGCAAACACAGGAGCCGACGCTTTCTTTTGGACCGGATGAAAACAGATGTTACATAACCCTTCTCTTTCTCTGCAGACAGACGACTGTAAGAAAGCGTGTAAAGTTGAGCCGTGTTTCTGACACATTTGCGGCAGCGAGTTTGAAGACTGTGATGACTGGTAATTACACAAGCAGGCCTTGGCACCTGTGTTTTCTCTGAGAGCAAGATAATGAAAAACAACAGCGCTGTCATCACCTTCGGGTTCCTGATTGCATTATCAAAACTACAGCCGGGCTCGGCGTCTGGGCGTGACCTTGTTAACTGCCAGGGTAATTAAGTTTAACCAATTGGGAGAGGGGATGATAAATTATTAGCAGGTAGATTTTGTTCACATTTTATTAAATTGGCCTGCCAAAAGGGTCGGCCAAATTATCTGGGGCCTCATTTGTTGGAGGCCGGCCACATTGGCGCATCTGTTACAATTATTTATAATTTCAAGCAGTCGAAAACCAACAGAGTTCGGCATCAGCCGCATAAAGCAATTTACAAATGATCTGATGAGGGAGTGTTTGAGTCTTTTCCAGCAGGGAAGATGAGGGGTAAAGAAGGAGAATAAAATGGTGAGAAAAAGAGCGAAAGAGTGTGAGAGAGAAAGAGAGAGGGGGAGACAGCGTGCTGTAATTACAGAACACGATTAGGATGTTCTGGGAGTTTGGCTGGTGCTGGTGGTCTCCATGTAGAAGCAGAGGGAACATATGGAGCGGCTCGTGATCGCTCTCCCCGAGGCCCGTGACCCGTCTGCTGGCAGAGCTGCGTCTGAATTACACATGTACCCTTCCTGCCACAAAACAAATCTGATCACTGTTAATTACCAAACAGCTATAATCAGGCCCCTGACTGCATGAAGCTACGCTCGGGGCCCGAGCTGCTGTTTGTGTGAACACAGACGTGAGCGGCTCTCGGGTCAGGGCCGTGTTTTCAGCTGCTGATCAGAGGCCTGCAGATGGACGGGGACCGCAAGCAAGCGAGCAAGTGACCGGTCGGGCCTTTAACACATGGCTGGGGTTTATTAATGAGTCTCAGTACACACGCTGCTCATCTGATGAAAGCACTTGAGCACAAGAGGTCATATCATTACAGGAGAAAACACTCCAAACAAACTCACCAGCATCCAGACGAGTGTTTCAGGACAGCCAGTGGCTGGATTCATTCAGCGGCGTTCTGTTCAAACACAGTACTGCATTTCAGAACGCTGAAGGAAGGAATGACCGTGATTCACTTCTCTACACCGAGTCAAACTACTGAAAGGTCATCGCATCTTTCTTATACAAATCAGACATCTACTGTAAGACTGGCTTAGAGTTCCAGTCGACTGACCGCTGCCAAAAATAAAGGAATGACTTTACGAAGCTCTATTCCCCGACAGTGCTTTCCATGAGCAAATTTTGTTTAAGACAGCAGCTTTTCAAAAATTATGTTTCATCTCACAATACAAACGCTTCTGACATACCTGCAAACTAAAAACAAAACAAAAAACAATAATAATAATAATAAAACAGAATGTAATATATTTGAAACAAAACTATATTCATTAATATTTATAAATATTATTAATATTAATATTAATATTTAAACAGTTATGAAAGAGTAAGTAAATAGTAATTTCTTGAAATTGTGAATTTGCAGCTGTCATAGTGTCACTTTATATTTCACAATTGTATTTCACTTTTTTTTTTTACTGTGTCTTAATCTTAAACTTTTCTTTATATTTTAGCATAACAACACATCTTAACCTGTGATAAGTGACGGATGTAATACACCTGTGTGTTGACTGTTATTTGTGATCTGAGGTCCATTATATAGTAGAAGACCTGTAGATTAACACACGATCCATGAAAACACAGATTTTCCTCTTTATTTCATGTCATACAGCTGACTTCTCTAGGTTTGATCCTAATTCCATGATTTGTTTTTATATCCCACCCACAGAAGCCCAGTGCATTATGGGACTTGAAGTTTCTCTTTATTTTTTCTAGTTATTTAAATCCGAAAATCTTTGACATCTTCTCAGCGGTGAATTACACAACAAAATATACGCAAAATCAAAATAAACCATTTTAACATCATACAAAACACAATCAGTAGCTGAACTGTCAGCTGTGAGCTGGACACAACAAAGAGTCAGATAAACGTGGAAAAATATAATTCATTGCATTGCATCGCATGGTGGAGTCATGTCAGGTAAAAGATGGAAAGAGGCTCCAACACGCAATACTCACAAAAACAGATTGTTTTAAATGATTTCAGAGTAGTATTGTGTATATATGCATTAGCTTTCAACCTTCAAACTAAGCAGCACCAATAACGGTTTAGAATGCAACTTCAAATATTTTTTTGAAGTATTGTGATCTGCGTTTGGTGTGAACCAGTGTTAAGCACACAAAGTTTAGTTTACACCTACTGTGGAAGCACAACAGTCCTGATGAGACGAATGCTATCTAAACATGTTGAGTGAAACAAACGGGATCTGCCTCCTGAAGACTCTCAGTACGCTGGAAGCTCAGGGTTTGAGCGTCAGATAGTGATCAAAAGAAACACATCTACTCATCTAAACATGACCCCACATAACCAGCCGTGTGTGCAGGGAGCGGACACTTCAATTATACATCTGACAGCTCGGCTTGCACTAACACTAATAACACGCAGAGCCAGATGCTGAGAGGAGCGTCTGCACTCTGGAAAAGAGAGAAACGGCGAGAGAGACATTGAAATTTCATCACTTGGGAGGTTTCTTGCAATCTCAGACTTTAATTAAATTCATAACATTCCCCCTATTAAATAAATACTTCTATAGGTGATGGAGCTGATTAAGTGGCACCTAAATGTCCCGGGCTGTCTATAAAGATCTGGCTAAACACAGAAAAAAGAAAAGAAAAGCATGAATTAATTCTGAGATTAATCAATGAATTCACTCGAAACAGGTTAATAAAAATCTGCATGTCTAATCAATCCACACCGCAAGATCAATATTCCAGAGAAGAGCAAGAAACACTGGGATGCGGTTCTCAGTTCTCTGACAGCATTCATAATAAAACATTATATAATAGCTAAAGTATATAGCTGCAAGTAACCATGAGTCCAAAAGTCAAACCAAAAGTCAACAACAAACCATATCCTACTGTTGCTTCGGAGTGAATTCTACAGATGGAGCCTTGCATCACTTCCTGGAAACTTGATTCTGATTGGTCAGCTGCATTATTCCAGTCATATAATTATTTCCTAATATTGTAATGGACTGTTGTCCCAGGAAAAGTACCTACATTTGTGAGCTAGCTTCATGTCTCTCGGATCATTTCATGTTCTCATTCTTCTCACAAAAGAACAGTCAGTCCATGATTATCTCAATATTTGACACGATAAAACACACTAATCCCTCTGTCAGAGTTTATTATGGCAAAAATTTTTAATCATATTATTATTGGGTAATTTGTTATTTGGTAACACTTTATTTCGAAAGTCCACTTTCTAGTATCTAAAGTAACTCCATGTCAGCTAACAGTCTTTATAATATCAGTGACCGTCTGCTTCATATCTGCTAGCTTTATTTTGATGGATATTCTACTGATTATAAGTATCTTTGCAAATACATGTCAAAATATTCTACCAATCCGAATCTAACAGTACTAATACTCTAATGAGGGTTGATGTACAGTAGATGCACATTAATGAGAGTCCGTTAACATGTGGTTGCAAAGTTAGTTTCTGGACTAACAAAACAAAGTAATTAAAAACTGAGAACTGCCTTCCAAGTAAATGTAATAAAATGTACAAAACCTAATTTATTAAGCTTGATCCCACTAATGCAAGGTTTTTATTGTATCTTTGATATTTGGATTATAAAAAAGAATCACATTAATATTCATATTTTGCAGCTTGAAATGAAGACGGACACATTTTTTGTTTTATCCAGTCAATCATCAATCTTTATTTGAGGCTGCAAAGCAACGAAATGTGATTATTTTAAAGGGGGCTGATTCTTCTGTAGACCCACTGTGTGTGGGACAGGCCACATCCATCTTTCTATCCTCAGAAGAACATGGTCTTTCTTCAGTCCCAAACAGACACACAATGGGCTTCGTCTCTGCTCCTCTTGGACTTCCCTTGCTCTCTCACTCCTCTCTTATTCAAATGAGAGTCTGGTCTCGCTCAGATCCCTCTGCTGATCAGCACTTTGATCATCCACAACATTTAAAATTAAAATAAAGCTCTAACAACCAGTGCATTAGAATTTAACAGGTGTTGAGGAAGAAGCTGATACAGAATTTCAGATTTGACTAGAATACACATCCCAGTCAGTGCAATTACAGCAGAACGGAAAGCCCTCTTGACTGTGTTACACCTTGGGATAACTGATCAGATCACTTTGATGTCTGTAGGTAAAACTGTTAAGAAACAAAACAGCAAGGCAGCCGCTACATGTGTTCAGTAAACACAATTTCATATTCAAAACACTACATTGGAAGTCTACATAAAGAATGCACGGATGATTGGCGCATACCCAAAATCACACACACACACACACACACACACACACACACACACACACACACACACACACACACACACACACACACACACACACACACACACACGTTTGTTTTTGTGTAAAGTGTGTTCATCCCATAGGTGTAATGGTTTTTATTCTGTAGAAACTGTATATTCTATGTCCCTTCACCAACCCTACACCTAACCCTAACCCTCACAGGAAACTTTGTGCATTTTTACTTTCTCAAAAAAACTCATTCTGTATGATTTATAAGTGTTTTGAAAAATGGGGACATGGCTTATGTCCTCATAAGTCACCCTCTCCTTGTAATACCTGTGTCATACCCATGTCATTATACAGAGTTGTGTCCTGATATGATACACACACACACACACATGCAGACACACAGAGACAGACACAGACACAGACACAGACACACACAGACTCAGAAGTCTATAAGACACACAAGCTACAGTACTGTGAGAAGTTTTAGGCACAAAACTTATTTATCAATTAAATTCTATTAACTAAATCAAGTCCTTGATGCACACAGTTTCTTCTTCATTCCAGATGGAAACTATTCTATTCTATTCTATTCTATTCTATTCTATTCTATTCTATTCTATTCTATTCTATTCTAATATTTTTCTTTATCAATCTTTCTTTTTATTTATCATATAAAAACCCTTGCTGTGTGTGCTGTGTCAGACTAACTCACATATCATTGCCCTGTTGTTGGTTTGATGGCTTCTGTTGTCCTCATTTGTGAGTAACTTTGGATAAAAGTTTCTGCTAAATGACCAAATGTAAAATTTATGAAGAGAACTGTTCTTTTTAACTTTATATTGATCAAAGAATCTTGAAACATAAAATGCATCACAGTTTCCACAAATATATCGAGCAGCACAACTGTGTTCAACACTGATAATAATCAGAAGTGTTTCTCGAGCAGTAAATCATCATATTATTCTGATTTCTGAAGATCATGTGACACTGAAGACTGGAGGAATGATGCTGGAAATTTTGCATACAGAAAACCTTTATTTAAACTGTAATGAAAATTTGGCAGTATTACTTCTTTGACAGTATTTATGATCAAACTAATGCAGCTCCATATACTTTAATTCCCTATGCAGATCTGCTGAGAGGAGCTCTGGCCGTGTTCACGCAGGGTTAATGCCAACGCTTTGGAGTTGTCAGACAGCATGAAGTCTTGCAAAACTGAGCAAAAACTCCTGGTCATCTCTTACCGAAAGGCATTTCATTTATTATGGATGCGGTTATACTAAGAGGAGAAAAGCAAGCCAACGGTGTGTGGTTTTGCAGAAGTGCTCATTCAGCTTGCTCTGCATACAAAGGGCATTGAGCATGATGTAAATCTGTCACGGTGCTCCCCACACGGTCTCACCTCGGCGTGCCCCGCGGCTGATGTGGAGCTCCGCAGCTGTGCCTGGAGCTCTCCGACCTGCTGATCTCTTCCTGGGCTTGATATGACACGCTCAGCTCGCTGTGGAGCTGTCACAGCAGAAACAGACAGTGAAGGACAAGCTCGGTTAATGCAGTTAAGTCCTTGCTAGAGCACGAGTTCACCCCTCCAGGGGGCCGTGTTCGCTCGTGAGGACAGCCGCTGAGTTCAAACAACAGATGCGCTCCTGTACCTTCTGGAAGGAGCCGGTGTGTGCCGTGTGGGCCTGTACAGACACCGCAGGTCCTGGAGCTCACACCTGGACACGGACACACCGCTCACGGTCAGCTCATACACACGGGGTTAATCAAACACAGCCAGGTCTGTGCGAGCGCTGCTTACTTGATTTGACAGACCCCTTCCCGTTCTGCGGTGGAGAGCTGAAGGGACAAAGCGGTCTCCAGCTCGTCCTGTCTGCTTCTGAACAGCTCCTCTTCCAAATCCTGTAAGAGACACTGAAGGTTAATCGGCAGCTGGGTCAGTAACATGACATTCATATACTGCTCATTCCAGTCCATTCATTTATTCAGAAATTCAGTTTGAAGCATCAAATTCTTGAGAAGAAAATCTTTGATTATTGTTTATTATTAGTCCACCACATTATTGAAAATCAAAATGATGTGGTGGACCAACAGAGTCATGTAAATATGTAGGAAATATGCTGGAATAATGAATGTGAGATATGCATCGTCTACAATATAATATTGTTGCTGTTATTTAAAAATTTGGAAGCTGAAAAAAAAGAACTAGAATGTCCCCAATATTCAATATATTGAGGCAAAATGGCCCTCTATTTCTATATGATATAGTTGACCCTAGTTCCTGAATTACATGATTGCAAATTTGATTTGATTGTATACAACAGTTTTGAGTTACGTTTTAGACACAGTTATCAATCAATCACCTTTATTTATATAGCGCTTTAAACAAAATACATTGCGTCAAAGCACTGAACAACATTCATTAGGAAAACAGTGTGTCAGTAATGCAAAATGATAGTTAAAGGCAGTTCATCATTGAATTCAGTGATGTCATCTCTGTTCAGTTTAAATAGTGTCTGTGCATTTATTTGCAATCAAGTCCATGATATCGCTGTAGATGAAGTGACCCCAACTAAGCAAGCCAGTAATGTCAATATGGTCTTTATTTACACTGTTTCGCAAAGAAATCAGTTCCAAACGAAGCCACAATGGAACTACTGTGCGTCTCTGACAAACACACAATGGTGTTTCGCTCCCAAACATATCAGCGTTTTTAACAAATGAATGTTTTCATGATGCATTCATATATTGTCATTAGAGTGTCTTATTATTCTGATTCCATTTATTGAATAAGTGTAAATTATGTGTAATAAGTGTATTGAAAAAGGTGTGAAAATGTGATTTAATGTTTCCACTTGATGGTTACACCACATGACACTGATGAATCATAAATTAAACTTTTTTTTGTTTTTTTTTGTATTAAAAGATAATATTTTTAAAAGTCATATGAATCCAACATGAATCCAGAGAGTACATTACTAAGACATCTGTTTTAAACTAGCATTTTTGAAAGACTTGTTATTGTCTTTATTGTAGACCGGACCCTCCTCACAGGGAGCTGACCGCACAGAGCAAGAAGGAACAAAAGACAGACAGCAGAAGGAAAGGAAAGCACGAGCAGCTAAAGCGGGAAGCCTATATCACAGGAGCTGATGGAGATAATGAGAAGCAAACAGATGCAGAGCATCAAACGCTCGGGCCAGTGAGAGCACAGGCCAGCCCTCATTAAAACTAGCCAGTGCTGAGAGACGGAGAGCGCAGGAGGACAGGGGACACCATCCAAACACCACTACAGTCTCCTTTAATTGGACTAGTTAGAGTTTAAAGTCCACATAGACCTGCTCCAGCCCTTCACCGCAGAGAGCAACCAACACAAATCTGTATGTAAAGCTGGTAATCACACAGGTGCTTGAGTGACACTCAGCCCAAGAGGACACAAGCCCTATTAAACACACACAAATGCTGAACGAGGCCCTGTGGAACGTGCTAACAACAGCTCGGGTCATTACAGCACCGCGACAGCAGGCCACATGTAAAACAGCTCCGGTCACCCCCCCCCCCAAACATATCTATCAATATTTAACAATTGTGCACTGTGAGACAAGCTCATTTACATGAAGAAAGAGGAACGGAGTGCAAAGCGGGGGACCTTACCTTGACTCTGGAGCCGCTGAGGGCCTCTTGGTCCGCTCCACCGGAGACCGAGTGCTGAACATCTAATTGTTGTCTGGTTTCCTGTAGGGCACGCCTGGCCTCCTCCTCACTTCCTGCCGGGGGAGAGAGAGCAAGAGACGGTCGCGGCGCTGGGATGAGCGGGCGTCTGGAGCTTACCTGCGCTGACAGGGCAAGCCGAATCCACGCAGGAAGGCCATCTTTAGTTCTAATGAGAAGAGCTCCTCTACAGCCCATTAGTCCTGCAGCCTGCCTTTGATGCTGGGCTCTCGCTCTCACTATCCTTCCCTCCCTCTGCTAAGAGAAGCCCTGCAAAGACGCATCCTCCCCAGATCTTCACTTTATCAATTAATCATGCCAGTCCCATCAGAAGGTAATTAAGGAGAAGCCACATCACATACGCACTTTTTCCCCTGCTTGGCCATCATTAAGTATTTATTGGAGAAAGTTAGCTGCTTTTCGGAGCTCTGCTGTCGCCCGATCCGGGGTTTTGAGGCCGTAGGCGATTGCCTCCGGGGGCTTGTCAGTTCTTCCCCTCCCTCGCTTCCCGGAGTCACAGGCACAGAGGCAGAGCTTTAAAAGTGGTGCCAGTGGAAATTTGTCCAAACCTTAAGTTGTCAACTCTTATTCCCCAGTCTGTGCTGCAGAGCTGCCAGTCCTTTCTTCATCAGACCGCACTCCTCCTCACTGCCACGCCATCGCTGGACTCGGCTGTTTACCTCCTGCTACTGTGCCGTCACTTTCTGTTTAAAGAGCCATGCGGCTGATCGTGAGAGACGGCCGTTAGTCACAAGCAATCTGGGTATGAGTGTTTACAGGACTGAGAGCTAGGTTTCATTAATGGGGAGAAGGGAAAGCACTGCTAAACGCTCGCCAGCGGGACGCAGGGATCACGGTGCTGTACCGGGACATGATGAAGCACGATAACAATTCAGTTGTTCACTTGCTGCTACGTGTCGGGATTGCAACGGGTAATAATTGACCAAAACTGTAATTGTTTTCCGAAGAAATCAATGTGGAACGTGTCTGAAACCGATGATAGAGTATGAATATGTCACATCTGTTCAGCTGAAATACTGAGAGGTGGCTTGTTGCTTACTACGACTGAGAACAATAGAAAGCTAACACTTTCTATTAAGCCTGCATTTATAACACACTATAATGGTGTTCCCAAGGCATTATAATGAATGTATAATGCATTATAAAAAAAAGCATAGAATGTTTTGAAGCATAGAGGTGTTGCTGTGATGCACTTTCAATGTAGGGATGGAAATCACTTAAATCATTTTCATTCTGGAGATGATCAATAATCTTATGGGATGAAGGTATATAATTGATTGACAGAACGAACATTTTTGCGTGAGCTACCCCTTTAAGAAGTGTTGAGTGCAAATACTCACTATGGGTCACAGTTATCCCTCTGCGATCTCTTATATTGCGATAACACGCTCCTATCGCTGACACGCACTTTAACCGGTCGTATCGACTCGACAATGATATCTCAAAAATAACCCTGAGCTGCGGGAGGCAATTAACTGCCATGTTGGGAGAAATCGCTTGAATCTCTCTAGATACAGGACGTATGTTCAGTCTGCACACCATGCAAATGCAGGTTTTAATAGAGATTTATAGCACAAGTGAAGCTCAATTCAAAATGTTGATAATGAGGTAGGCAAGCACTGTTTTAACCCCAGTCTTTCTCATTTGGTAGGAAAAGAGGTTTAAAGAAGTTAAGAGGTCTAGGACAGAGAGATTAGCATTAGAAATCCCCAGTGCAGTTCAAATGAAAGCTAATTATGTTACAGAAATGGAAGAAGAGGGGTAATGGAAGGGAGTGGGTGAGAGGAAAGCTGGTCAAAGTTAGTGTGGAAACGCAGAGATGAGACGAGGATTCAGCAGACCATCACACAGCCAAGGAAGGAAAAAGCAATTAATCACATTTGGGTTCGTTTGGCGCAAAATTTGGACGAGACAAATGCCAGTGGTTTTGACTGTTACCCAGGATTCTGACTGTTAATGAGTTTCTCAAACAGGACTAAATGGCCAGTGAAACTAAAAGCTGACGGAAGAAAGATTTTGGATCTCTTCATAATACAGCATACCGAAATATCAACAGCTGGATCTGAATCTGAAATAATGCCATACGTGTGCAAAAACCACTGAACGGAGGGATTAGACATGAACACACAGCTCTGGATGTGTCTATAATGTTAATATACTGCTGGGCGTTTACAATCCACTGTCTATCATAAATAGTTGATGCTATTTTCATACAGATATAAATACTATCAGATTAATCATTTAGAACTGTGTATGAGTCCTAAATGTGATCAAGGGTTACTGTAGTTCTGTGTCTCATCGTGTTACACATTTACTGTATATTTGGAGCACAACGGCACTGGAATGTTTCAATATTTGCATCACTCTGCTTATGTTTTTGCAGAAATCCCGACCAGAGTATGTGAGCAGCGTAAGCAGAGTTATAACTTGAAGTTTTGTTGTTGTTTTTTTGGCTTGAGGATCATTCAGAGAGGGACTTTCTTTGTTACTCCTGTCCATTCACATACTCTGCTGCCGGCCAACATTTAAAGATTGATGCTACAGCAGAAACATTCGATAATATTAACTGTTTCAATAGACATCACAATTGCAATTAAGCTGTTGTGCCAAAGCATGCTTATCAACACTCTTGCTAGTATATAGAGAGTAAATCACAATCGGATATCTAAATAAAACACCATAATGTGACAGGTCTAGTTAACACGTGTTTCTCAAGAAACCCTAGATCTGTGCAGCCAGCCTGGACTAAATATTTATTTTTTTCACCATTGCTTTATTAAGATTTTTGTATTTAAATAGTTTGGTTTATCCCTAGAGGTCCACCTGTTATACCATTTTACAATATAAGATAGATTATGTTTGACCGTTTTTCAATCTTCAGGTTCACTTATGGTTTACAGCTTTGTTTTATTCAAATGTTCACGAATCAGACAGTTTCTCCAGATCATTGATTTTACCGATACGCTTCCATTTTGAACAGAGCATCGTCAACAATACGCAGAACCATCTGACATTTATGACAAACCGAATCCTGTGGAAATCGTTAAGAAGGGACTGTTACAGCCTGCTGTCATCTGTCTGACATTCACTTCCTTGCAATTACAAGCAGATCTTGACCTTTCCAATATGGCAGACATGCAGACGCATCACTGTAATTAGCAATCGCTGCTAATGTGCCACCTAGGTGTTCATATCTACACCGCTGCTGAGGCTAAACGTAAAAAACAAACACACCATCCTTCCATTAATAACACGGCCTTGGTGTTTATCAAGCTCTGGTTTGCTCCGCGATGGGTTATCAAGCTGTGGCTAATCTTATTTACTCAAATGAAGAGTGTGTGTGATCACACACACGTCTGACGGACTCGCTGCTTCTGAAGAGACTGAGCTCCTAATGAAGCTGACTGACAGATGTTTCATTAAGAAGCATGATTAAAGGTGAATTAACAACACGGCTTCATCATTAGCTGTCATCCAAGCAGATCTATCAAGCAGTCAGAGGCGCTCATTAAAAAAGGAGAGCCGAAGGTTTCTCGGTTTGAGTCGGGTAAGCGCTCCCAGTACCTGCTCCAGCTCTCGGATTCTGTCGTCTATAGCTTGAAGGATCTCCAGAACTTTCCCGTCCTTGTTCTCAGCTTTCTGCTTTTCTCTAGTACAACAAAAGAGCCAAATTAAAGGCTCAGGCCGCCACAGTAACAGAACACAGCAGCGATCGGCCGGCCTCAGCCATTCACACTGGGATGATGCAACAGCGATGCTCGGTTAGGAGATAAAACACTGCAGGATAGACTGGATGCTGTGGGAGAAGAAACAGGCAAAACTGCCTTTCAAGCACTCTCTGAGCTTACACCGCAGAGGGCCAACAGGGAATGCTGGGATATAACTCCAGTCTCCAGGTATCAGTAATTATCAGGATATCAAAACAGGAACACTACTCACTGGGGAACACAAACACTCCTTCCCTTTCAGCATCTAACCCTCTTTAGTGGGCGTTTGGGGGGAAAAGACAAAAGAATCACAATCGGGGCAAGTTTGTTTGAGCAGCCGCCACTCACCTGGGATCCTGCTTTCCCCGGTTCACTCTTCAATCTCCTCCACCGTCTCTCCCCGAGGACATCTGACATGATACGGCTGTCCTCAGAGAGCGCTTCTGCCTTGAAGCTCGCTGATGTTAACCGTATCCCAAGCCAAGCGTTCGCTCGCTACCAGACCGGCCAGAATTCCCAGAAGCCTGTGTGCTTCTCAGAGCCAGTGTAATGATCATGTCAATCTCCCGGGTGGCGTGAGCTGATGTATGCACAGGCCCTCAGGTGCGCTGCGCTTCTTTGAGGAGCCGCTCGGTGTGAGCTCCGCCTGAGGACGAGGCTCGGGAGGGATACGGGAGAGACCGGATCAGCGTTTATCAGCGCTTCTAGAGTCGAGGAACACTTTCGCTCAAGCTTTCAGTCTCTAAAACTTTCTGACCTTTCATCAGGTGGTGGAAAGAACTATTTCATATTCGCCCAAATAAATACACCACCGTTCCACCCAGCCGCGCCGGTGGCCTCAGTTTCCCCCGTGTGCTGAATACTGCTTTATCTGCACCTCTTATCGTCATCATAATAACTTCTGAAAGACGATGATTTGAACTCTTTTCTCGCGTTCCCATGCCACTTCTGCAGCTCCCCACTCCTCTCCGAGGGTCATAAGTCATGTTAAATCTAGTGTATATCCCTCAAAGAGGCATTTTTTCAGCGTTTAGATGAGAAGAGAGGGAGGATAAGAGGGTTTAGATCATCATCTGCTCTGGGGTTCTCTCATAACTGAGTTGGGCACACACCTCTGCAGAACCGCTGCCAAATCAGGGATTTCAGCATTTATTTCAAGCCTGAGACGTAAAAACATAATGATTCAGTAGAAGAAAGGGACTGAGAACGGGTGACTCTCCTTTACACTACGAGACTGCTGTCTGTGTGAGATCTGCCTCGGAGAAGCCAACACAACACAACTACAACATCATTCAAAGTAGCATCCGAATGAGCAATTTCCAATCATTCGTGTCCATTTATCTTCTCTTTTGCTTGCTTTATTAAGCACATGAGCAGCACATACGTATGGAAGCCCGGTTCTGACAATAACTTACAAATCTGACATTCTTTCTCACAGTTAAAAGAAAATAAAGTCTGAAGTGTGAGCTAAAAAGGCACAAATATGTTTTTTTTTTTTTATTTAATTTTGTATTCAGCAGCTAAAATGGGCTTTAATACGGTAATACTGTAATTATTATTTTATTTCTGTTCCAATCTATTAAGTCAGAAATGAAGAAAATCATCATCACTGTAATAAAGAAATTCTTGAAAAGAAAACTTGAAGTAGTTTGACATTATTTTTTCATTTTTAGAAACAGTGTTTGGTTAACAATCACTTATTAATATTTAAAAAAAATCTCTGCCAAATGTCATGTGATCTAATCAACGAGGGGAAAAATATGATATCATAGAGTGGACCGATACTGAAATCAATCAAAACGCATCAAACATTTCTGCTCTAATAAATGAACCAAAAAGAAATGAAATCAGAGTAATCCTATTGAGAGAGGAACGACTGAAGAAACTCACTGGAGTCGACTGAAGAAGAAAGTGGCAGCAGAGACAGTGACTCGGGGAAGAAGAAGAAAAAAAGGCTTTCAAAGATTTTAAGCTACATTACATTAAATGAGAGACATCTAAAAACTACATTTTCTGACATTAAAAAAAAAAAACAGAATTATACCAGATCAACTTAATATAAAATTATCTGTTAAATTATGTCCACATCATTATAAGATTAAAGTCATAAATCCCTGCAGAATCTGCTGGTGTCCAATTAGTACATGAATTTTAAACCCTATTCAAAAGTGTCTAATTAATTATTTACTAAATGGTGCAGGCAGACCTTGATAGACCATGGGCTAAACATACAAAGTAGTGTGTGTGTGTGTGTGTGTGTGTGTGTGTGAGAGAGAGACTGTGCAAATGAAAAGAAATAGAGATCTCACAATTCCTAGTCTTCATTGTGTTTAATGACAAATTAAGAAGAGTCCTCCATCAGAAAGGTGGTGCTTAAGCTCACACATCAGAAGATTGAGCGGCTCCCGCACATTACAGGGATGTTCTCGTGGAATGGAAGGTGTTTGATATGTTGAAAGGCAGTCGTATTGATGAATTATTTATCTGGTACAGCAGACCGTGAATGCCCACTGGATGAGCGCACTCATTGAATGTTGCTATTAATACAAATATTATTAAAGTAAAACTGCCTACCTGATGATTCTCAGGTCCACTAGAAACATTTAGCAGTTAATGCAGGCGACTGCACCTTTCACATACATGATGCGTGGTGCTTTATAAACACATGCTTGTCATTAGAAGTGAAATCAGTGGAAAACAGCTGGACAGAGTCGGTCGGTCGACGTCCACTGATGATGAACAGGTCAGAGTAACCCTTCGACTGCTGGACAGCCAGGAACTGAGGGCTCTTCTCAGTGATCAGATGTCTGTAAGGAAGCTATGAACTCAGAAATGATGATATATTAGTAATAGGACTTGTTTTGTCTATACTGATTACAAGCTTGAGATGCTGTTGACGGCGCAGGGGTTTGTTTTTAGGCACCACCTGCTGGGGCTTTAACAATGTGCAGCAGGATTGAGTCACGCACTGCTACTGTGAAGATGAATGAAGAAATAAATATATCCAAAGGAATATGGGCTTCTAATATGGTCTTAGAATATTAGAATATTTCAAACATAGTTTAGAACCAGACTATAGTCAGACACAGACACTGATCAGCTTCATATATAACATAGAGTTCACTAAACACACACTCAATCCAGCATTCTGATTTAAAGCACAGCAAAACACATTTAATTTAACTACAACAGCAAAGATAAAAAGCACTTACTACATTACACTAACGCAACAGTCTGATAAGTGTTTATTAAACTGAAAACAGCTGATCTGTATCCGTCTATCTCTATATCTGTCTCTTTATCGTGTTGTTCGTTGAGTCTGTCCTTAGAAACCGCTCAACGTTTACCACACTTCACAACAGTCCAGAACACTTTACGGCTCGCTGGTCTCCATGGACACGTCACATATGAAAGCCATCAGTAAAACACACGGATCAAATGATTTAACTATTGTATTATTTGATGCTGCTCAAATTCACAGACAAGATCAATAGATATGATAATAATATATAAGATTTACAAATGTGGCAGACACCTAAGACCTTCCTTAAGAAGTATTTGCCTTAGAGAATAGTTAATAACCATAGTAACCATAGTTTTCAAATATTTACAATAGTTACTATAAAACTTGTTACTACTGTATATAACAATAAATTAATATGACTTATTTATACAGCTGCTTTCTTTCTTTCTTTCTTATATTTAAACAATAATTATTATAGTAGTCCTAACCATATTGTTTTCCAAAATCTATGAATCATATAATAACTTTCTTTGAGCCACTCTACATATCATCCTATTTGATTGATAATATTTCAAACATTTTTTGTAATCGCAAGTTTTCTGAAATCTTTAAATATGCAAATGAGTGCTTTTCTATGTAAATGTGCAGTAATTTGCATACACTTCCAGCACAGGAATATGAACGCTGTGTAAAGTCAGGTTCAAAGTTCTGGTTTCATTTTGTTGACATATTAGGGTCAAAGTTTATTTATTTATTTATAATGCATCTTTTTATCACTGCATGAATCAGAAAGCCAGATTTTCAGATTTCCACTGTTCAGTTGTTTTTAGGAATAACATGTTGTGTAACATCAGGGAAATGACATGAACAAACCCCTATTTAAAAATCTTGAGAATATAGATAGATATAGAAACTGTAAAGTGTGCTGTATGTAAAATAAGTAAAGATTTATGGCTCAGTGCAGGAGAAACAACTCATTTTGAGAAAATGTGTCTGTAATTGAACTCTACAGATGCAAATAGATAAAGAGCAATAAAAGCCAATTTTGGATGTTTTATTTCCACTAGTTTGAAACAACATGTTATGAAAAGCCAAATAGCCCAACATTTCCAAATTTAATAGTGCATGAAAAAAACACAAAAAAAACACACACATTGCCTTAAGGTGACATTAATGAATCCACACACACAAAATGTTGAATTTGTTAAAATGATTATTCCTCCTATAACTTTTGGATTTCACAAGGCTAAAATGTCTACAAGGGTTGTTTATCTCCTTCAACACAATATCAATTGTCATATCGATTGTACTCGGGTAACATTCTGATTTGATTAAGGAATGTGACATTGTTTTTTGGTTGCATAAAGCTTGTATAATGGAGCACAAACATGGTCCTCACTGGCTAGAGTCGTATCACAGTCAGAAGGCTAGATGATTAAACCACAGAAACTAGATTAGACAGATATAGAGGAGGTTGCAGGAGCGCAGCAGACAGCAGGTCATCTGCTTTGGAGCTCGCATGCTCTCTTGCTCCAGAAGAAGTCAATTGACTTAGCGTGATTAGGCTTTTCTTTGACCCGCAAACAGTGCCTCTCATTAGGATGCTCATTTGAGCTGCGATTTCAGAGGCAGTGGACTGGCTGCTAATTTACAACATCTGCCCCTCTTCGGAGCGCAGACACATGGCACTTTTGAATCAACTTTTTCTTTCTTGCTCAACAAAGCCCTTTGTTCACTCAGGATAGTTAGCAGTCATCCGCTCCGAATGTGATTTTACATGCACTCTCTGGCACTAATATCAGTTTCCGTTCAACAGCAGCCAAACGTCACAAACGAAACATGCTCCATTTACAGTTCAGATCAACAAAGACAACCACGCAAATGCTGCTTGAGTGAGTACTATTTTTTTTTCAGCTATCTATTTCGTTTTAATCGGCAGCAAGGGAAATAGAGAATAAAAATAATAACTATAAATGTTAAAAACGGAAGGTTCCTTGAGTGATGCTAATTTTGAACACATTTAAATCATTTCATATCTTAAAGTCACCAGCTTTCTCATACAGTTTACATATCTTCAGTTTATTTGTGTGATTTTGATCAGACACTGCAAATAAAACATTTGTAAAATCCTGTTTTTAATATAACATTTCATTTTCCTTTTCAATAGCATAATACATATATTATTATAGTATTGGTAGCAATATATTATTAAATTGCTTATTAATTCAGGATAATAATTGTGTCCCCATCTCTGCATGATTGTAGTATTTCAGTTCTAGACCTTCTTTCTTTTGTTGTTCACTGGGTGTTTTTAGTAAGAAGTTCAGGAGATTTTATAAGGTTGTGAAATCTCAGTATTTTTTACTGTTACTTACTTGTTGTGAAGCCCTAATAGCAGGAATTGTATTGCATACTAGAACACTATTTCATACTGCTGATGTGGTCTTTGCTGTTAGCCCTGTATTTCTGATGAGATGTAAAATAAAATGATTCCATTTAACTCATCTGTTCCTCCTTTTCCATGTCACTGAGAAACAGAGATGTGTTCACACCGTGCAGCACAAGAAATCAGGAAGCATCAACAATCCCTCGGTGGGCTGAGTAGGCAGAGCACGGGAAGTATCTGGCCACAGAGGATTGGGAAAGCCCCGCTTCTCCGCCTGCAACCCGAGGTAGGAGGACTGTCATCTGCTGAGCGTTCACCTTTGATAAAGAAGGAAAGAATAAGGCGTCTCGCTTTATAACGTTCTAAAAACGTACAAGACGCTCGCTTTGTAGACATGCTGGCTGCAAATCTGGCAGTGTCACTTTGGAATGGAAATGAGAGACACTTTAAAAAGGAGCACAACACATCATTTCCCAGCGGATGAAGATGTGGGTGTGCAAATCCAGTTGAGATAATGGAGATGCGTTAAACCTGATTCTGACAGTTTATGTGCCCCAGGATATTGGTTTTAAAAAGGGAAACTGAATTTTATCCTATCCTACTTCCCACGTCTATTGTTTTATCCTGAAATGTAACCGAATTACAGTAAGTGTGTTCAGGTAAAAGTTTGGAGTTATAAGGTACGAGAATAATTTGGATGTGCATAAACCAAGTGTTAACACCAAAACAGGCAATTATGATTAAAAACAGGAATAAGACAATCATAACACTAATAATAAAAGTTCCCACTTTATTTGAGCTGTGTTTAATGCTGTATATCAGAGCGCTGCCATTGTACTTTTGACTGAATTGCTAAGTAACTTTTATAATAGCTATTGTGGTTTATTATTACTATTCAATAAATAATATTTTATACAAATTATAGTAGTATTTAATTATAGTATTTATAGAACAGTGTGTTTGTTTGTGTTCGTGATGGTAATTTTAGTTAGTTAAGACTATAGTGATTATAGTTAGTAAAGACTTTTATATTGAAAGAGACTGAAACAGGGTTGTAAACAAGCAAGTTATTTTTACTTTTAATAACGGTTTGCAAGACGCAGCTAACAAACACTTGTCATCAGAAATCACTCTTAACAGACGGAAGATATCGCTTTCCTCAGCAGACATTCAGACCGATGTTTTATTGTGAATATGAGATCCTGAGTAAGCAGTAAGATATGAGAGACCGTGCTTTAATGAGAATAAGTTATAGCTGAAGGTGCAGCACAACACCAGCAGGGGTCACTCAGTCTTCATTACATAATAAACAGCTAATTATGCTGAAACATATTATATATTGATTGTTTATGTTGCTAAGGGTTTTGCACAGTGAACAAAACACAGCTGTTGACCAATCAGAATCAAGGACTGGAACTAACACAGTGACGGATTAAGCTTTCAATGGAGCAACTAAATGTTCTTTCGTCACTAGTTCTAAAATAACGTTCTCGAATCAATGTCGAAAAGAAGTAGTACAATTTTTAAAAGATTATTTATTTACACACTTGTGCCATAAACTAAATATCATGAGTAGGCCTTCCCATGTGATATCACTATCGCATAGAGAGAGAGAGAAAGATAGAGAAAGAGAGAGAGAGAGAGAGAGAGATCATTGTACCTATTTATTAATTTAAATGTTAATACATACTAGTTAAAGACACTGTAAAAAGTGACAACTGCAATTGTTAATTAAAAAAATATATATTTTTATCTGATGAAACATATAAAAATTAGTTGGTACAAATTCACGTATATTTGTTCAGTAATGTAAAACTTTTATAAAACCGGATGAATTAGATGTTATTGTTTTTAGGTGCACTTAATATAAAGCGAGCTCTAAACTCCTCCATACATATAATTCTCAGTCAGGCACAATGCAGCTCCTTCATAGCAGTGACAGTCAGTCATTTATTCTGTGCAATGGCTTGCAAACTACAGATCTGCATCTCTCCACTCGCCCATCGGCAAACCTGTCATCACGCGCCCGTCCGCTTGCGTGCAAACACACCCGGAGCTCTGCATCCCAGGACGGGCTCCACTGTTGAGCATTTGTCCCCTGTGCATGAGTCTCTGGCTCCATCTGATGACCTTCTAACTGTCTTCAGCAGGCAGTGGGTTTGGATAATGAGGGGATTGATACAAGGGCTCTCTTCCTGTGGGCGATGTGGGGAGAAAAGGGAGCCAGCAGGGTGGAGGGAGCAGTGCTTGCCCCATGTGCCTCTGTTGAATTGTGGGAAAAAAGCTGGGAAGTGATTCCCCTACAGGCTGTATCAGATTTCCCCCGAGAGGATCATGCAGCTCAAATAATGTAAGCCCCTGGCAAACACAGAGAACCTTTCCACTCCTTTGTTTTTGTTTATGCTTATGCATGTGTGCAAAGAGGTGTCCACGGCCATTATCCTCTGAAACTATGGCATTAAGCGTATAGCTAACAAATACATACTTTGTTTCTTTCCACCGCGAATCAATGTTCCTTCTAGGGTGTGCAGAGTTTACGCAAGAGAAGAGATCAATGGTAAAAAAAGCCTTCTGTATTGAGGGTGTACGGCGAGGGTAGAGCGAAGCACGCCTGGCCTCTTCTCCTGAGTTGAGTGACTCCATTAGCTTGACATTCTCCTCAGTGCCCATAAACAGGAAATACGTGTGGCATTTATCGAACAGACACAGAGTCTATGACAGCTGATGGCCGTCCCAATGGACCAGAACCGGTAGAAGGTTCAATAGCTCATCATCAACTGCCCTTTGAGTAATTAGACAATTGGAAGGGGTCTGACATCAACCAATACTTACACTGGGGTCCCACAAGTGGCTTTCTGCAGCTGATTTCAGAAAGAAGGCTGCTGTAATGTCATGTTTTTCTTTAGCAAATAAAGGAGTCGAGCTGCTGAATTCATAACTCGACGCACTTGCGTAGAAGATGGCAATGATGTTTCAATGACTGCATTCAGCTCATTTCATGCAGAATAATCAAACAAATTCAAAAATGTGTCATAAGATTATGCAATGGATAAAAATTTCACAGCAATTTAATGCTACATCTACAAGCTAGAAGTTGCATCAAACATCAAATGCTGAATTACTCGCAGGAAACTGAACCCACGTGACCATGCTAACATTACCACTACTCATAATTCTTTAAAGGTCTATTTTCTGTCTTCTGTTGTTTAATATCAGGGAGCAATGTACAGTAATATCTCATTTAATTAGGGATTTATGCTCTCTAACTACCGGGCATATGGTATTTACTCTGCCATGGCCTTGCACATCAGATGAATATGCATATCCTGGGAGTGTGCAGCTTGTTACCCTGGAACAAATTCTACACAAGTTTAATCCCTGATCTATTATTTACCTCTTGACCAAACATGTGAGTGGGGCTTGTAGGCACTCAGCTTGATCAAAATGACTGCCTTGGGATTTAGGGGCTTCTATTGGTCCAAAGGAGAAGTCTGTCATTTGACTTTCCTCAGCCTTCACTCTGGAGAATCGAGCTCTGTGCGCGCTGAGAGGAAAAAAAGAAACAAGTCCATAATTAAACATTTATAAGCGCTATGTTCAGACAGTCTGGGGACACAAGTTTGGGAGATATAGGAAATCAGTGTCCTCAAACATCTCTAGAGGAAAGTATCTTAGTGATATGTGTGTGTGTGTGTGTGTGTGTGTTTTGTAGGGGGACTCTGCATTAAGTGAAATTAAAGGGGCTAAAAGAGGGCCTGATGAATGTAAAGCAAATATTAAGAACGAGGACAAAAATCAGATTCCAAATCATTGATTCACACAGAATTACAGATGATAGCTCTGTCCATGGGTCATAAAGTCATTGCTTTAGGACATGATTATACTGTTCAAGAAAACTGCTATGAAAGCCCAGTTATTATTACTATTATTATTATTATTATTATTCAGTTTTTTTTCAGAGTCTGTAGAAATGTAAATAAAAAAAAAAAAAAAAATAAAAAAAAAGACGGAAAGAAACTAGTGAAATGTTTTGTGTCTACAGGATTTTTTGAAGTTTGATAACATAGTTCTATTCATAACATGTTTTAAAGCTAAAGTCTCTCAGGGTTTACACCAACAATGCTAGCAGAAGAAAAAGAAAAAAAAAAAAAAAAAAAAGAAAGAAAACTCCTTATAGCATATAGCTAATATACCAGTTAATATATGAACTTATAATACTCTACTCTTAAATGCAATTTATTACTGAACTTACTTAAAGATAATAAACACCTAAATATACTAGGAGACAATTACCCCAAATTACAAGATGATAATAGACTAAAATCAACTACACTAGAAGATAATGCACTAGCAAGTAGCCTACACTAGACTAAAATATACGAGCATGTTCGTTCGGATGTAATGCAGCAGTCAGAGAGAGCTGACTATGCAGAAGAAATAGCCGGGAGTGAGTAAGACAGTCAGTTTTCTCTTCCCGGACAGCCAGAGATTTACCCCGCTGCTTCAAACCTCCCACCCACTTCTGTCCCGCTCCAGTCCCGGAGGAGAGTCCGACACGAGCGGATCTGGAGCAGCGGAACCCGCGCTGTTCTTCTGGATCCACCGACACCGCTTCTCTTTCAGCGGCGGGCTTCTGGCGCTTCACACGCGGGGGACGAGAGCCAGAACCACCGCGCTGCGCTTCTCAAAACCAGTCTGCTTCTCTTCTTAACGACCAATGACTGCCGCTGACGTTCTCCCTAATATCACTATCGGTTCAAAAGTGAGGGGACAGACATAAAGTTTTGAGTGAGTTTAGAGAGATTGGCGCACAGAAGAGCAGAGGAAGAGGAGCGCGTCCCCCACATGAGGGCGAGAGCCGACTGAACTTCATTCTGCCATTCACACAATATGAAGAAATGGTGAGTCTGAGCTATCGACACATGCACTCTTTACCATAAACCTCATTAATGACACGAGCAAACATTATCTGATGTATAGCGCGCGCCTCGATCCGAACTTCACGCGCACTTTAATAACCACAGAAACATATGCGTGAACAATAGACGAACTATTCTCTCTCCTAATGACTCAGTTTACTGAAGTTTATCCAAAGTGTTAGTTGGGCATTTTAATCAGAAAATCTACCGCCTTCAGCAGATTCACAAACTAAAGTTAAAACACAGACAGCTTTACCTGGGGATTGCGCTCATCTCACTCGACTCGAGCTTTATTTCTCTCAAATAAACACTCTTCAGGAGTGCACAAGTCCCTTTTGAGTAAAAGCACATCAAAACATAAATATAGAAATAAATCAAAATGATAAGGGTCACGTGAAAATCGTTGACACTATAAACACATTTAAAATCCGTCCACATCATCTGTGCTTTAACTCAACTATAACAGACATGTATAGCATGCACTAATACAACTGATGAAAAACCCTAACGTTTAAATGATATCCTAAGTATTCTTTATAATAAGCAACATGCAATGAGTTTTCATCAAATAAAATAAAATATATTCACCCAAATGTTTATGAATTATAAGATAAAATGAATCAGTCCTCAATTTCTTTCTTTAAAAAAAAAAAAAAAAAAAAAAGTGTTATGATATTTTTATAGACAGCATTCATCATGGTTTATTTTGAATGTAGTCTTTCTACATTTCTCAGCTGAGCAGTATAATAAATGCAAACATTTAAAAAGATAATTTACAGATTCCTATGTAACCTGTTAGTAAAAACATATCATTTCTATTATGTTTTTTAATTTATTTTTTCCTGTGTGTGTTATCGTTTATTGCTTTAATTTTGCTGAAAAGAGAAAGTGATTTATAAAGGCATTTCAGTCTCAGAGAACACAGAGACGAGAGGAGATATCTCTGAATATATACAATCAGAGGAAAAACATCTCCTGTTCCTTTACTTCAGGTTTTATGAGGTTTTTATAAGGTTTTTTTTTTTTTTTGGTCCTAATCTCAGCGGCTGTCTGTGACGGGGCACAGTTGTTCAAAAGTGCTGCGGTCAAGAATGACAATTTGCATTCCAAGAGTGTCATCTGATGACTTTTATCTGCACGGCTCTCCTTGTCTGAACACTTAACATTTCATCTGGTCCGTGTCAAGAGTCAAACGCAGTTATGTCCCCCTTTCTCCGTCTCTTTCTTTCTCTTTGTCTTTCTCAGTCTCAACTCCTCTTTTCCTAGAAAAAGGAAAGGAAAGGAAGAGCATAGGTCCAGGGCAGGAGTATGGGAGTAATGAGAGGGTGTGTGAGAGAGAAGGAAGGAGGAGGTGAAACCAAGAGTTGCTTTCATGTAGCGGCGCAGTCGAAGGCTGAACTTGTCAGCTGTGTTGGTGTGATTCTCCAGGGGCCCGGGCAGAGACTGAGAGGGGAGATGATGCTTAGACGGTTCAATAAGCGCACGGACAGGTAGCCCTAGTGACGTCCCCCGGAGACATCGTCTTAATGAAGAGCAGGTCCATTTAGCCCTGTGTTCTCTGACCCTCCGCCTGCTCACACACACACACACACACACACACTGCTCTCTTCAGCCTCTCAGTGAGTCGTGTTGGTGAGGCATGTAAAATGCTCAGTTTCCGAGTGGAAATCTAGGATTTAATAATAATAAAAATAATAAAAACAATAATAAATAGACAGACTGTTTTGTGATGTGTGGGACACAACACCTGAGACACAGCGAGAGCACCCAGCATAAAATCTTCATTAAATTGCTTGTGACGTTTAATACATTTGTACGGTTAGAAAAGGCATTTTCTTCTCCTTTGTCCAGCTGTATATTGTTATAAACAGTGGTAACTTGCAATTGCTACTTTAAAAAGCTATTAATGCCTGATTGAACTCTATACAATTATGTTAACATCCATTTTATACCCTAATCTGTTTGGTAGAAAAACTATTAAAGAACAACTACAATTACACATACAGATGCAGAGATTATTTCAAAGCATTTCATTTATTTTGAATCGCACTCTGTATTTTCTAATGCAATATCACAATCTATAGTTATCAAGAAACATCATGTTTTTAAAATAAAATACAGGTTTTTCCTTGAAACACCAACTGGATGCAACAGAAAGGTTTTAAGTACCAGAGACATCTCAGAAATGATGAAATGTTTCTGCTGTAAGCACACAATAACATCAGCAACGTGTCCAACACACACAGTTTTTAAATTAAAATAGCATATTTGAATTTTTTTCTGCAAAAAAAGTGGTATTGCTGTGATTGACTGCCAAGTGTGTTTTGTTGTGGATTATCAGTAAATGTTGAGGTAAAACAGAAATGCTGGAGTGTGTCAGCTGCTAGACCTGGATTGATGACCTGAGGAAATGATAGTTTAAGGGTAACCTCCGCTCTCTTAAAGAACTAAGACAATAACTCACTTCTGTTGGTGAACAGCGCGCTGGGCCGGGGATGTTGTGGATCTACGAGCTCGCACAAACCAGAAGCCTTGCAGTAACTAAAGTACTCAGTGGGGAGGTGTATGATTATTGTGGCTGATTTATTTTTTATATGGAGGTACTACAGAATAAGATGTTTCACATTGTGTCGTACAGAGTGTGCTGGAAAAAGAGGAAACAATGGGATTTCCAGAAGTGCATTTGTCTCTTAATAAAAAAGAACAGGGATAAACCCGTTTAGCGACCCTTTGAGGACTGAGGAAAGGTTTGATTAAAAAGTGTCACTTCTGACTGAGCTTGGAGCGGAGCGCTGAAAGAAATAAGATATGACAAGATAAGTGCTAGGTCTTAAATAAATCCTCCAGAACTGCACAGAGTCGATGGATTATATATAGTGCACATCAGAAATGCATGTTTTCTCTCCTCTCTGCCACTAAGCTGAATAAACAACAATTGTATTATTCGATTTTTATTGTTTTGTTTATTTCTTCTTCCATTTTTTTAACTTCTCTATATGAGTGAGGCTCTTTAGAGTAAATCGAGTGAGTTGAGGAAGTTGAAGATCTTAAAAAGGTACATTTATAAATTCACATTATGAAACTCCTAAATTCCTAGTGTTTTAATAATCCCTTTTCCTGGTGTGTGTTTTTTTTTATTATTATTATTTTCAATTTACAGACATGTTAGGAAACATTTAGTTTTATTTGTTACTAACTACTTACTCTAAAAGTGCAGCTCTGAGTTCGTATATACTCTTAAGGTGTTTTGATAAGTAATGGCGTAGAAGTGTGTGTGTGTGTGTGTGTGTGTGTGTGTGGAGCGAGGGACAGTGCAGCTTTTGAGCCGTGTCTCTGAGAGCTCTTTCATGTGACTGGAGCATTCCACTAATGCAGTCACAGCAGCGGTGCACAAGACGAGACATGCGTCCCCTCGTCTCATCAGTCGCTCTCTCTCTTTCTGTGACCTCAGCATTTATCAGAGAACCCTGTGCAAAATTCCTCTCAGCATCTGTGCAGTGGGGGGAGCGAACATGTTCACACACACACACCACACACACACGCACACACACACACACACACACACACCGATGTTGGGTTTCCATGTTTGATGGGTTCATTCCAGAGGTTTAATGGTTTTCCTTCTGTACAAACTGTATTTTCTATCTCCTAACCCTAAACCTGCCCCTCACACAAAACTACAGGCATTTTTACATTCTCAAAAAAATCATTCTTTATGATGTATACGCTTGTTTCCTTATAGGGACCAAAAATGTCAAAATGTAGTACTTTTCCTATCCGTGTAATGTAGAGAATACCAACACACACACACACACACACACACACACACACACACACTGAGCCACTGTAAAAATAACAAAGCACACTGACTCTCAATCAAGTCCCTTAGATTATTTGTGTATATCTTGAATAGGTAGTTGCTTTGTACCTAAAATCTGATCAATATTATTTTATTATAATGTTTTTATTCCGTGTTGTTTCTTTCTATCAGTTTCATTAACATCAGCTAGGCCTCTCTGTCTGAGATTGAGGGAACAATAACAAAACAGCCCCACTGTCACCATTATTAGATTCCTGCTTCTTTACCAGGCAACCTCATATTAAAAGAGAGAGAGGGAGAGAGAGAGTGAGAGGGAGAGAGGGAGAGAGAGAGAGAGGGAGAGAGGGAGAGAGAGAGAGGGAGAGAGAGGGAGAGAGGGAAATGAGCCGTGGATAGAGTTTGGTGAGTGTGTCAAGGACATGTGCCACATGTTGATAGCAGTGAAGAGCAGAAGAGCAGAGTGAGGAGGACACAGCGAGGGGGGGGGGGGGGTTACTGCTAACACAAACAGTTAGCGCACAAATTCAGTTTTTTAACTAGTGTCTAGATGAGAGCGGGACGCTCGCGCTCACAGGACGGACGTGTACACACGTGTTTCTCTTCTTCTGTATGGTAAAAAAAAAGAAACAGCAACAAATAGCAATGTACCTCTGCATCTAGAACTGCGTTTATATCCCTGAAATCAGTGCTCACTGACTAAATGAGGCACGTATCAGTCGTCACACCTCAAAGCTTTAATAAGACTGCATTTTATTGCGAAGAGCTGAGAAGTTTTTAACTATTTTCATCAGACTTTTAGCTCCTCATTTCATGTTGCTCACATTGGTGACACTCTTGCTTCTGACCTGTTCTCATTGATAGCTGTTTTATACCCTGAAGACTTCAGTAACTGATGAAATAATCCTCAACAGATCATTACAGCGAATGTATTTTCCAGGCACTGTACGGAGAAGAATTTTGATTCCTTTTAATAGGACAGTGCTGGTTATACTGTGGCTCCTATCAGAGAGCACAAGATTGAATTAAGCGTATAGAAGCATTTGGAGGCATTACACTTGATGTATTTATGTGGTGGTCAACATTATGCCACAAATACTGTGTTCTGAGCTTAATTTGCATTGGAATAGACCTTGAACTAAGGGGAATAAAAAGCAGCGTTTTAAACTTTTAACTTGACATTTCTTTTGGGCCAATATAAAGTTCTTAAATCGGCCGACCAGTGTGAGGTTGTCTTTGGCGTTAATGTTAAAAGACTACTGAAGCTACTCCTGTAGAATAATATGCTTTTCTTTAGCACATGAACGTCCTCTTACAGATGTTTGGAGGTACGGTCAGTGCTCATGTGATTGCTGTTTTCTCTCTGAGCCGTTCTGGAGGATGTGTAGATTTATGACAATGGTGGCATCATTATAACTCATGCCACTAACACGAACTGTAACCTGCAATTCATCCAGTGATTAAACATAATCACGTATAGCCATAAACATGAATGATTTGTTAAGCAACTGTTGGTTTCCAATAAATTTCTTGAATTTCCAAACTACAGTAAAGATTAATATCGTACCTGGAAAGCCTTGGGGAGAAATGCAATAAAGCCGTTTTTCTTTATTAGGTCTTTTCTCCTGGCCCTCTCTTTCTTTCTCCTTTGCTAGATGCCAGTAACCCAACAGCACCCGAACGAAAGCTACAGCTCGGGCTCTAGTGAGGATCCTCCCTCCGAATGTTTCCCGCTATGAGACACTTTTTTAATTTCTTTATAGATATATAACCGTGTGCCATAGTGAAGTGAAGGCTGCTAATCGATATTCTCTTATTGGGTTTGTGGTTTTGGTCAAATATCTCTCTTGGTTGTGCCTCAGGTGAGGGGCAGCAGACTAATAAAGCATGTTGTGTCTCAGGGGCAGAAGCAGGGATGAGTATGGATTAGTCAGTGTACCCTTCCTGTGAACATACAGTACAGCTCCAATCTGGAGCTCTGTCTCTGTATGGAAGGCTTTATTCATGTCCTAATGGAGCAGAGAGTCAGCACATGTCAAACAGAGATGAAGGAGGTCTGCAGAAATGCTCTCCTGCCTGTATGTTTGTCCTTGGTTAAGTCGGATTGCCTGTGGCCAGTCCTGTGTGGCTGGTGTCTGAGGAAACTTATGAAAGGAGCCTTTCTATTCAGTAGCTCTGAGCTTAGAGATTAGGACACTGAACTGTGCTGTAGAAACATTTATGTGTGTTTAAGGAGCGCTCATTGTAAAGGGTTTACTGATGTGTATTATTAAACGTTTATGTGCTAAAACACCAAAAAGGGGTGTCTTAATAATATATCCAGATCTGGACTGTGATACCCGGATTTTCCTCTGTTCTTTTGAGTTCACTCAAATACACTTAAATAACAGCGCAGAGACACAGAGAACGAAGGGGAAGTGAGACGCAAAGAGTGCCACTCGCACAAGCTGTTATTACAGACTGGAGCACCCTGTCATAAATACTCATAATTAGATGCTTCCAGAGCCCTAATAATTTTACCATGTAACACAAAGTATCTTGAGTGGCAGAGTCACTTTCCTCTTTATTTACAGCTGAAGTGAGCCTGTAGTTTCTGTTTCTGTATATAAGCGGCTAATGGAAGGGTTGGCTAGTACAGTAGCTTGGCTGGTGACACCCTGTATGATTTCCCCTTTCAGCGGTGTCGTCTGAGCAAGCCCTGCGTTCGTGTTTTCACATGTAAACGCCACTCTGTTCCACTCCAGCGCCTCAGGCCTCTTTTATGAGCCTATGAAAATTTCAGCTGCCTTTTTGACTTGAAGAAGAAAAAAAAGTGCTGCAAAAACGCTTGCTTTTTTTAGGCCAAAGGACCTTCATCAAATATCATTCAACTTAAAAACGGGGCTTTCATACCAGTTTATACCTGTTTGCAAGTATGCAAGATGTAAGTTCATTTCTCAGATCTTGCTGGCCAGGAAGCCCACATTAAATGTTAAGAGCATGTTGGTATGTTAGCATAGTGCCTTTGTAGCTTTCATCCAGCATGTCTTTGTGAAGCTTTAGCTGAAGCAGTCCAGGAGTTCCCCCGGCTCCCACATCAAAGCTTCTGGCATCTTCTGTCCAGCCACAGTCCTGCTAGCCTGTACAGTGCATTAGCTCAGAGCAAATGTAGCATGTTTGGAGCGCCACACAATAATGCTAGCAGAATAGTGGCAATGTTCACGTTTTGTTACTACACAAAAAGACAACAATTCTAATAAAAACAAAAGAAGATTAAGGAGGAAACAACAAAAAAACATATTTCAGGTCAGAATTTTGTACTCAATTTTGGGGCTGAAAGAGTTTAAAAATGGTAGTGCAGCCATTTTCTACACTTGCATGTATTTGTGTGCCTTAACTAAACAACGATAAGTGCGCATACACCAGGATTTTGTCCACTGATTGGCGAGTCCACCGGGTGGTCATACTCAAGATCTCCGCCTCAGTTTTTTTACTATGCAAAGAAAAATGCTGATTAAACAATAGGGAAACAACAAAAACAGAAACATTAATTCAGAAGTTTACAGAAGAAGGAGGTTGTAGTGTGCATGTCCCAAACATGAGTTTCAGAGTATACTCAGAAACATTCGAACGCAATGCGGGATGCAATGATGAATAAAAAACAAAGCATACCCCAGAGATGTTTCCTTTGTCACGGAAGATCTAACTTCATATGTTACCGTTTAGCCTTTGAGTTGTTCAGCTTGTCCATTTCTTTCCTCCTGTGGTAACTTGACTAGGCCAGAATCGTTCCTTGTCCTCTTTCATATCAGTGTGGGTGCAACACTGTATCTCAGAGGCCATCGAGCTTGGAGAGAACATTAAACCAGTGCTGGTCATCTTGCTCTTCGGCAAGCATGTCTTTGTGCCCTTAAAGCAGGGTTGCAGCTGAATGGCTTGCTACAAGAATACAGTACATAATGGGATACTCCAAATAAACAGCACTTGATGTCTACCTGAAGCCACGGAAAATGGCACAATAATCTGGTATTGACTGAGGCTCAGCACATTCTTCACAATCATTCACAATGCCAGAGCAAGAGGTATCCTCTCGAAAACCATTGTATTGTGTAAGGCAGTGGTTCTCAGAATTTTAAGCAAGCAACCCCTAATGTAAGAACGACAAGACCCCACAGCATACACTAACAATAAACAAAACAAATTGGTTTAAGCCATTCATAATGTTTTAACTATATTTGCTATGGATCAAATTCATTTTGGCTTACCTTTCAATGGGTTGGGTGTACTTTTGGGGAGCTCAAAAGCTTCATCCGTGGCCTGATGGTGGATACAGCTACTCGCAGATCATTTTCAACATCAAGACGTTTTCGGTATTTATTTTTTATGTACGTAGCAGTGGAAAAATTAAAAAGGAAGCAGTTCATCAGTTGCTGCACTGGATAACTATCTGTATTCATCTGCTGGAATAAAGTTTTTAATGTTCGATCACTGAACCATTAGACTTTGGAGTGAGACAGCAATGATTCGTGCTGTGGGCCCATCTTGGCTAGTAGTTTATCCTATCAATTTATGTATTTTGCAATATCATGTACACGGCGAGCGAGAGCAGGACAGTCATAAGCTCATTGGTCCCAGTAATATTACAAAGGTCTTGATACGAGCTTGGATTGAATTTTTTGTCATTCCGAATCCAGCTTGCATTCACACAGCAAGCTCTCTGACAGTCTGATGGCAATATTCTGGAATCCGGTGCAAATCTAGTTTACCGTATGTAAAGGGCTGAAGTCATTGTTGGAAATGATTTAAGAACATTTTGTTATCTGGAACCCAACATTAGAAAATGTTTATGTAACATTAAAAAAAAGCTTATTGATACACTGAACAACATTTGGCTACTTCCATAGAAGGTTGAGTGACTTCAGCCTTTTAAAGTGGTAAACAGAAGACAGCATTCAACAACAATTCAGACTCAGTGTTCCACAGAATTCAATCCAGCATTTGTCTCTGTGTCCCGGCTAATGATCTCCTTTGTGAATTCATACATGACAAGAAGAGTGCAGACCCAACCAATAAAACACGATACAGTACACAAACGACTTCCTTACAGTCTAGAGGGACGTGATTGCAAACCAAGTGGACGTCTGAGATCTTACATTTCTTTGGAAACCTACAGTAAACAGTTCAGAAATGTTCAACTTTAAATGAGGGTTTCATGTTATTTGGCTGTGCAAAAACCACAATGCAAATGTATTTATGATTCCCTATGACCAACTCTGAATCTGTCAGTAGGTTGCATCGGATGAGTCTTTTTAATCTTGCCGTCACCTACAGGTTTCCTGTGTAGCCTCTGGCAGCTTTGCAGTCATGTGATTTAATGTGGACTCTGTCTCATGGGCAGGCCAGGGAGTTGTACAGTTATGATTTCTGAACACACTCACATTATAATCAGTGTAAGGCTTACTTTAGCCCCTAATCCTTAAGTGGATAAGCTAAGCTTTAATTAGGCTAATCAGCAGTATAATTAGCTCCAATTACATTTTATTGGCCAGATAACAACATATCTTTAAGTGGGCTTAAACAGCACTGCAAAAAGAATGCAGTGGCATCTTCACAATCTTTTCACAACCCCTCTCTCTCTATATCTGCTAAAGTGCATTCTTTTTGTTTAAAAGCTATGCCTTTTTGTCAGTTTGCTGTGATGCTGTCAAACTCGCGGACCAGGTTTGTGCTTGAGTTTACCGTGGATCACCTTGACAATCAGGAGGTTCACTCATGTGCCATGACTTGACAGCGTGTCAGCAGTTTGGTCACTTAGTTCATTAAACCTAGCGAGATGTGCATTGGTGCATTGAGGGTGAACCCAATCCCGGCCTGACAGCAAGATGGTAGGTCTCCAACTTTTAAGTGATTCTGGAGGATTCCGGAGACACAAACTGCTTTTGTTTTTCTTGCTTGCACATTGTGACTTCTGGGAATTATAGCGTCTCTTTCTCAAAAACCACTGAATGAATGTGTGTTTAACCTTTTGAGGCTTACTGTGGGAAGAATACATCTATGCACAGCTTCACTGAGAAAAAATTATGAAATTCATAAAACACCGTCTATTCTTTCTTCGTGTTTGGTTACACCATCATCATATAATAAAATCAGTGTGTGCAGTGTTTGTCCTTGTAGAAAACTAGGATGAGCAGCAGGACAGGATCTTGTCAGTTCTTTATTGGTCACTGCCAAGACAATGAGAGCTGACACCACTGACTTCCTCTGATAATTTCAAACATGTCGTAAGTTGACTTTGGGTCGGTAGAGCCATTAACTCAGCAAGGAGTTGAGTCGCTGCGGGTGTTAACACCCACCTGCTGAAAGACTTGGGCTCTGTTCCAATTAACTTTTTTATGCCCTTTCCTGGCTAACTTCCCTCCGTTTTGCAGACTCGAATGTACGTCACTGCTTACGATGCTGCAGTACCCATTACTGGTGGAAATGCCCTAATGATGCCCTAATAAACGCTATTTTAAATTTTGTTGTCTATGTTGTTATTTTTTTTGGCCTGTATGCATGCCGTTGTATAAAATATATTATTAGAATCTATAATATATATTATATCTCTAATTAATTCATATGTCATATACTAGATTTATGTAGCGTGGAGTAAATTTAAGTGTGATCTGCTGTGTCGTGTCACGGTCGTGTTGCATTGTGGTGTATGGAGCTGACTAAAGTGTACATAAGAATATGCTCACTCTGTCAATCAGCGTCGAGGGGTCAAGGTTGTCCATAAAAACAAAGTGGAACATACAGTTAAAATGGCAGTGAGGATCCCCTCAGTGGGAAGTCCCACCACTGACTCTTGAAATCTACAGAAAAACTGTATTGTGTGACACCTGCTTTATATGGACACTTTATGCAAGCTGGTCAATATTCTAATAAGCAAGAAAAAAGTAGCACACAGGAATACTGAGGAGTACAGACACACACACACACACACACACACACACAAAAACATTGCTGAACCTTTATAAATTAATGTGTACCACAAAAAAAAAAAAATTTATGAGTTATATAAGGCAGAAATTGCTCTTTGAGGTAACGATTGCAGGTTACCACTTTTTACAGTATACATATGCTTACACGTAAAGCTGCTATATTTAATCTTCACTTCATCAATTTAAATATTATTTTCAAATCAAAATCAGGCCAGGTTTGCTACACTCAAAAAGCATTATTGTTGGATAGATGCATCTGTAGTGTGTTGTCAAACATAAACAACCAGTTTGGCATCCGAGGGTACAATGGTAACATCTGGAAACTATATCTGATATCTCGTCCCTTTCACCTGGGGCACAACAACCTGATGCACAGGGTGTGTAACACAAAATTTGTAAAACCAGCCAAACAAATCTGTGTTTACATACTGGACAGGGATTAGGTTGTTCACATTTTAAGTAGCTGTCGTATGCTTTAACATAAGGCAGATCTACCGCAGAGCCTGAGCTCAAGTAGTCTGCTTGAGTTTAAAGCCCCCCTCCTTTATTCTGTGTGAGTGTGTGGTTCTGTTTGAAACAACTTCAGCAGGCTCCAACACTGGTTATAATAATGTTACAGGGAAGTATCACATAGCAAGTAGCACGGACCAATCATTTACCCTAGACTTTCACAGAAGTTCCAACACTTTTTCCACTAAACCAACAGACAAGGAGTTAGAACTCATCCCCAAGAGATGAACAGATGTCTGCTAGTGTGTACGCATTCGAGTGCACACAAACATGCTATTTCGACTTGGCTTATGCCTTTTTTACAGTTGCGACCACCATCTGGACGGCCCCGAACACATCCCAGACCCCTCTTTTCTCTCTTTCCCTCATCCTGCCTTCCTGCAGTTCATATTTCAGTTTGCTCCCAGGAGCTCGCAGGTCTGTGCCAGACGGAAATTTGCTGAGGTTGCAGGAGCCCCTCGGAGGCCACACAGAGGAGGGACAGGCCGGGAACAATCAAGCCCAGTGCTCCTGCCTCTTCGGCAGCCTGTAAGGCTGCTCGGGTCCTCAGGGTGCCCGGTGCCTTTCTCTCACCCTCGCTCCCCTCGTGCCCCATCCCTCTCTCTCTCTTCCCTCTTTCACGCTCGCGCTGTTTCTCCAGCGTAACGGCCCTCCTCTGTCTACTCCCCGGGGGTGGACCGAGAGGCCATTCAGTCATTCGTTGTCCATCAGATGTGTTTACTCTTTCCGTGACAGCCAACACATCTGGAGCGCATATTCAGGTTATTCCAGTGCCACTAGACACATTCCATGAGATCATTTCAGATGTTGTTATGGCGATCTTCTCTCCTCGCTGTACGACAGGGAAGGGAGGTGAGGGTATGGGGTACGAATGCGAAAACTGAAGCTACTATTGCTTGGGGGGGGGGATTGGGGTAAGTAATTACAGATCCCATCGCCCTCCCGGAACATCAGCCTTAAGCTGTAACAAAGTGCTGCAGTGAAATTCTTCCTGGTTCCTTCGCTCTCTCTTTTTATCTCTTTTCTCTTTTTCTCGTTCTGTCTTTTCTTTTTTTTCTAATCCATCAGCGCATTTCAGGTCCTGGCCTCTCCCCCTGAACATTCCTGTGCCTGTGTGTGACTGTGACGGCTGTCATCAGGCAGGAATGTCCAGCTCTCCCACCTCGTCCACCATGCTCTTGGGTGAAGCCCCCTCCCGACCCTCCTCCTCCGAAACGCTCGCCTTCAGAAAATGTGTTCCTGCAGATGTTGTCCATTCAGTGCATACCTTTGATTGGCTGGCTTCCACAACAAGCAGAGTAATTTGCAGATATTCAGTGGCTTGTTTTTGAGCTCGAGAGTGTGCAAGCTATTTTATCTTCTATTGCTTTTACCAGTAAAAGGGAACATTTACTTTGCCATTTGTCGGACACATAACTCCACACAAATGAGTTGACGAAAATGTTTTCTTCTGTTGTTCAGAGAAGAAAAATACCTTTTTGTCAAAAAATATCCTGCCCATTAATAACGTATTTGTTCTGCCCTGATAGAAATGGTATGTGCTCAGTTTGAAGTCTAATATTCTCGTGACTCCAAGGGCAAAATATGATTTCTACATGTGAGTCACGACATCTGCAGTTTTCTAATGGCCTTAATTACCATTGCCCAATCAAGCCATATTTGTCCAACATGAAATGATCCAGGTTTTTTTCTTTCTTTCTTGACTACATTCGGCCAGACTTACTGGACTTTATACATTGATATTTTGCAAAAACCAAGGTTACCCATGCGATTTAATCACTCTCTTCCAGAGTCAGACCTCTCCCAGGTCTCCTCTAAGTCTTCTTTGGTACCATTGTCCCATGGTACTCTTCTGCATAGCTGAGCTGCAAGCTACACAAAGCCTGTGACCCCCCACCTCCACACTTTTCCAGCAATCCATCACTCCCCGTGTTTTTCCTTCTGTACCAGTACAGTTTTTGTGGTTGGGGAGAGCTGTGTGTGATATATTCAGGGCAATGGTGTTCATTTCAACAACACCCATAAAGCCAAGACATAATATTGTACATGGCTTTGTTCCCCAGTCTCTCTTTTTGACCTTAATAAATTATGTAGATTAGAAAAGTAGAAACACATTGTGCTGATAAGAGGTCTGATGCATCTGGACGGGGGGAGTGGCGGTAGTGAGAGCCCGGACGATTGGGGGGGGGGGGTCAAAGAAAGACATGAGCCTGTTTAGTCACACTTTCTCTTCAGTCATGGCCCCATATGTTAAGAAGTGAAGAATAACAGAGGTGTCCCACTTGGAAGAGACTTTGTAGGCCACTGCCAAAAGAAAGATGATTGTCTTTGGTGGGAGAGTAAAACAGGGCCCTCGTATGGTAAGGAAAAAGCCAAAGATGTTACGGGGTGGACCGTTAGTGCTAAACTATTAGGGAGCGGAAAGCCTTTGTCTGCAGAAGCTGTTGTGTTGCGACACAAATGAGAGACTGTGGTGGAATGTGTGTGTTGGAGCATGTGTGATGTACAGTGTCTGATATTTATTCAAGAGGGACTCTTGGAGTTTCAAGTGCTGGACACGAGATACTGTTCCCTCCCCCTGTGAGCACTCTTTTCTTTCTTTGGAAGTGTTTCAAGACCACCTGAATCACCATTATACACGCAAAGGGGCCAAGCATCAAAACCGTTATAAACTTTTCTCATAACGAATGACATCGAAAACCCTCGGCTCTCTTTTGGGGAATTTTCACTTCTGCATTGTCAGTGCTGACTGTGAGAGCTCTCTTTAAACTGACACTCATAGTGAGAGAAAAAACACAGGGCTATTACGATTAGGGTGTGACAAGGTTTAACTCGGAGTCTCACATGTGTTCTTCTCCCTCCCGACCTCCTCTGAGACACAACTCGGCAGGACAATGGGATCGTTTTCTGTCTTAAGAGACTTTCAAAGGCCAATGGTGAGAGGGAAGCATTTGGAAGAAAAGTGAAAGCACTTTTCTTCCTCAAGTAGGATGTTGTGTGATCTAAGAAATCAGTCGACCCTGCAGTAAAACTCAACAAACTGTCAATTAAAAGGCTCTAATGGTACAGCACTATTCCCAGCAGTTCCGGCACCGAGAGCTCTCCGGTTCCTCTGGGGAGTTAGTTAGGTGACAGAACTGCAACATGTTTACCAATCAGCAGCAGTGCTCATGGTTCCTAATGAGAGAGAGAATGGAAAGAAAAAAAGCAAGAGATTGAGAGCGAGTCACTGTGAGTCATCTCATTCGTGCTTCATCTCATCCACATGTGTGTGGGGGCGACATACCTGTCTACACAGATGGATATCTCTGACTCGCTGTGGAGGCGCGACTTTGGAAACTCTTGGCAGGTCTAGTAGGGGAAGTCCCCTGGACGACGGATGAGGCAGCGTCTTTGGGGCCTTTTCAAAGGCCGGAGTTTAGAAAGGGAGAGGACATGATGAAGAGATCAGGAAATGCTCCATTTGCATTCCTTAGAACTCTGATGTGATTTCTCATGTGGAAGTTTAACAAATTAACAGAGAGAATGAGAGATGGGACTACTATGGGAGGCTTGTATTTGTTTCTAAAAACTGGTGTTCGTACACGATTTTTAAATTGCTGAAAAAAAAAAAAAATCATTCTGATGCCCTCAGCCAAGGTGATCATGTGTTTGAGCCAAAACTCTGAGAATTTCCCTGCATGGCAAACAGTATTCTTTGGAGCTGATATGTGCCAAAGACAAAAGAGTATTTTTGGGATTGTGTAGCGTTCCCTCGGTTGAAGGGCTCTCTGTGTGAGGTTTGTTTTGGTTAGTGTCCTCACTGCCCTTCCACATACCAGCTGCTGCGATACACCTCTGAGCCCGGTGCAGGGAACACAGAGGGCTCCTACCACGGGTCACTTTATTAATGTGCTCCCTCTCTTGTCTGACATTATTAACCACATCTTGTCTGTACAGGAGACATTCCTGAGAAGAGCCCCCTAACCTGACATTGTCACCATTTGAATTATTGCCTCATCTTCCCGATTTGATGTCTTGAGCAGGAATGTGTGCTGGGGGGTTGGGGGTTAGTGTGCCAGCCGAGCAGTCCACTTCTGTCCGCCGTCTTTCCTCTCTTTTGTTTTTTTTTGGTTTGTCAGATAAGGCTTGTAGTATTTTTTTTTTATCATAAAATGATTACTAATTTACAACACTGTGTTTTGTTGTATTTAAAAATGAAATGTTTCTTTAATGGTTAAACAATAACCCCATTAAAATAGCAAGAAAAATAAATAAATAAGGAAAACAGATGGAAACTTTGTACCACTATGAAATGGCCCCAAGAAAATTTCTTATAAATAACTGATGCATTTATGCACTTGGAGCTTGATAACAAAATCTAAAATTGAGTAAATCATTATCAGTGGTTCTTCAAAAGTATTTCTATAAAATAAAAAACACTGTACTGAACTTCTCACCGATGTCATTTGGAACAGCTTAACTTGGCACTTATTACCCTTCCTAGAAAACATTCCTGTGTTTGGAGAAGAAAAATAAATACAATTCATACTTGTGCTTTTTTTCATTTTTCCTATCACGGTAAACATGAACAAATATGATGTTATGATTGATGCCACTATGCCAATGTAAAAATACAAAAGTAAAAAGTTAATTGAAAACCCCAAATAGAAATTACAAGTACAACTACAATGTAGTTCAACACTGCCATGTAGCAAAATTCATATTTGACCAAACCTATATTTAAAAAATTGATGATCAGTTATGAGCATCTCAATAATGCACACTAATGAAATAAACACTAGACAAGTCAAGGCCAGAAAACAAGCTTAAGCCTTTTTTTCTGTTTCTCAGTAGGAAAGAGTGCATAGTCTGGATAATAAGAGAGATGAAACTCTTACTCAAGTCTTCGTGGATAGAGTGGAAGGAGGGGGCATTAGAGGAAGCAGCGACTGGTTTACATGTATCACTAGATTGTAGGCAGTGAGAAATCTATTCCACAGGGCTGTGCTGCTCAGAGACACACAGCTGCAGGGGATTAGTGACCCTGAGCGAGTCCAGAAGCAGGAATGCACCAGCCCCCTCTTAAAGACGCCACCGGAGGAAGAGCTTTGCACTCGTTCAAGCACACACACACACACACACACTCGTGTATACTGAACACTCGAATACCATCACTGTCACATTATTTGTTTTGCATTTCTTCAGAATTACCCAACAACCTGCGAGGAATGTCCATCCATTTCTCAGCAGTTGTAGAATTATTGATCCTTCCTGGTTTACCACAACCGAATCTCACTCGCCTCAGCTCATTTTTAAATATAAAATACATTTAAGCTCATGAAATGTATCTGAGTCAAAGCCATGGCATTCATTTTTTAGTTATTATTAATATTACTATTATTAATAAATTGTATTCTCGATCTTGGACACATTTGCTCATATTTATTTCTAATAACATAGTTTGTAACAATATTTTATAATTTCATAGAACAATAATAATATTTCAACAACAGAAAAAGCCACAGCCATTCAGTTTAACATTTGTGAGAATAGTGTAAATAATGTTTCTGGTGTCAGTTTTTCAGAACCACATGAAGCCAACGAGAAGCCAAAGAATGCCTTGTAAAGAACTGGTCTTTTTATCTTTATTGTGGGCACTCTCATGTGTCACTGACTTATATTTCTTTGTAAATGTGAAGCTGGAAAATCATCTTGTGATAGCTCGATCTGTGGTCACCAGTAGCATCTCAGCTGTGTGTTTTGGTGAGGACTGTTTATCTGAACAAGGCAAACGCCTGACTTATTCATACCAATTTGTCAAGGCATTGTTTGTTTCTCAGACTCAATGCATCTTTGGCTCAAATATCTGGAAGCACAGCTAGGAACGGCTTCAATATGTTTGATCCGTGTCCCTGTATCTGTCCATCACGTGTCGCGCGTCCTGATTGCTTGAAGTACAGAGCGTTCTACATTGAAGGTGACACGATTGTCACAAATCGGCCCTTATCCATATCTTCCTCCAATCGTGTCTTCTACAACGTCCTCTTGTGTTGTCCCGGCTGACAGATGTGAGAGGAGAGGCACTCATTTCCTCCTAACGTGTTCAGCGGGGCCTTATTGATGCTCTGAAAGGCCAGAGTTTGGCGTCGCTGTAGTGTTAGCGTGGCACTAGCTGTCACTCAAACGTGTATGTCAGGTCTGCAACTCAATTACCTTTACGCTCCTGCTCTTAACTCACTTCCACCCACTTGAGTCGCAATGCGCTAAAAGGATGCGTTAACCATGCAAGCCCGTCATTAGAGCCTCATATGCCCACAGCCCCTCACTAGCTCCACCGGACAGCTCTGGAAGCATTGAATGTCAGAGTAAAATATGCATAATTTGCAGCCATTTTTTCCGCATGCCATTTTGCTCGCTTTCGCGGAACACCGCCCCGTCTCTCTGTGCTCTTTTGATGCTGTTTTCTGGGTAGGACACAGTGTCTTTGATTGGTTCGTGAGTGACTCACCCTCTTCAGTTCCCTCCTAACTTTAGTCACCCGGTCTTACAAGCTCAGACACCTAGTGAGGGAAGTTCTAGAGAGGGTGGAGGCCAGGACAGGAGGTTTTGACACACAAGCCTTTCATGTCCTCCGTCCTGGACCCCAGATATGGCGGTCGATTCTTCCAGCACAGATGATATCAAAGGGCCGTTTGGCATGGAGCTGATTTTATGAAAAGAGCTTTAATTGCAGACAGACATCTGCTTTTATTCAATCAGCTTTATTGGCTTGAGTCACATTTACTCCACTGCCAGCACTTTGTTGCTCATTAAAAAAGCGAAATAAAACAAGCACTCGAACGAGCCATACACATGTAAATAAATACGAGGGCTGTTACCGTGCATTCATGCGCACTTACACAATAAGATCATTCAAAAGTCCTGAACGCTGAATAATGCAGACGATAACAAGAGCCATAAAAGTGTGCGCAGTGATATTTATAGTGGTAATAACGATGGAGAAATGTAATTTGAGGGTCAGTGGGGGCTCCGTTTGACCGTGGACAGGGTCTTCGCGGCCTCCTCGGCAGGAGCACGCCGTGAGCATATTGTTCCAGTCCAACATCTGCATTGTTTAATTCGCTGTTTGAGCTCCAAATGATTTGGTGCGAAACCAGGGGAGATGCAAATGCAAGCACACCTCTAAAGGTGGTTTTACAGGAGATTAAACGTTGCAAATCATTTTCTGAAACTATAATTGAAGCACTGAGTTCATGGAGCGCTCCTAACCGAACACACTTCATTATCTCCCAGTGTGGATTCATAATGGACTCGACGTCCCATCATCCTCTAGCGAGCCGCATACGGGATTGAATAAAAGAACGTGTGACAAAGATCATCCCAGGTGTCCCTGCTCTCTGGCTGGAGTCACTAACACCGAAGGATATCAAGCTCGGGATGAGTGAAAGAAGCAGGGAAAACAAATATGATAGAAGTGTTTGTTGTTATAAATGAAAAATACAAATCCTCAGAACTGGTTGTGGTTCTAGCAATCTAAAGGTCTAGTTCACCATGTTTCTTCAAGCCAATTATACTTTCATTCATAATAGGAAGACAAAATAAATTTTTAATATTTTCTCATTCAAAGTCCACACCAAACCTTTGCTTATGAATAAGAACAAAAAGACATTGTAAAAGTAATCTGTCAAATCAGACAGTGTTACTCAATTTTTCTGTAGAGACACGAATGCTTTATATGATGAACATATGATACATGTGCAATATGAATAAATTAAATCTGTTCACCATACTTGGATTATATTGCTTGATACATTATGTTTTCAATGAAACATCAACACACTGGCTCCATGGACTTTGATTGGAGGGACAGAGATTTCTCAAGTTTCCAGAGTCTTATGGGCTGAGTATTGATGGAGTGCACTGACCCTTCAAGAGATCTGATGCAGAGAGAAGAGATGAGAGTGAAGCTGTGTCTAACCAGGACTGTGACAGTGTGTACGCCCATGAGATGACTCTGTTGTTCTGGGATTCTTTTTCATTTTGAACTTTTAGAAATTTAAGAAAGGTCATGTCACAAAGATCAACCCGTGGTTTCTCAAGTTAAAAAAACTTTGGGGAGGTTCTTATACTAGGGATTTTGACAAAAGAAAAAAGGAAGTTTAAACTCCAGGAAGCACCTCTTTCACTGCTGTAAAAGATTTAGCCGAAGTCCTCAACTGCTGAGCCATGAGCCAACATTTACTTGTTTTTTCTTGCATTTTCACATTCATACGCATGCCTTCACAAAGTTCAGGGTGTCACCGTGAGCCAGTTAAGTATACAGGAGCTGAGACGGAATACAAATCAGAGCAAAATTAAAATGGTAGATAGAAGAGTTAGGGAAATTAAAGAAAACGCCTTGAGTGAATAGAGATCAAAGGTTATAGAGAGAGTGGAAAAGGTAAAAAAAACCATACAGAAAAATAAAAAGGCTACTAGAGAGAAAGAGAAAAAGAGCGGTTGGGCGGCACCCCTGGCGTGCACAGCACTGGTGTTTCTGCCCAACACCTCCACATGTCTGATCCTCATTCCATCCTCCCAAAACACAGCAGCTCAGCCACTCCTGCAAACCACGGGAAATCTGTGCAGAGAGACAAATCTGGGAGGAGGGACTGCCAATGTGTGTGTGCTTTTGTGAGTTTAAGGGCATGTTTACTTGCCTCTCCCAGACAACTTGGGGCAAGAAGGAGGGGAGGGCAAAAGGGGCAAAACTTGGCCTTTCTCTCTCTCTGTCTCTTTGTATGTCCCTCTCCCTCTCTCTCTCTCCTTTACCGATTGTCACCAGGAGAACAGAAAACATTCTCAGGGATTTCCTGCCATTCAAAACAAAAAGCAGGACCCCCCTTTCCCTATCGCTCCCCCGTCAGCATGTTAACTCAGTTGAGCGCGAGTGCTGATGGGCTCTTTCCAGGTCAGGGGCGGAAAAAGGCTCCTGAACCCTCCTGATTGCTTGTGCTGCTGCGTGTTGTTCCATAGCATGCCGCTTACTCACCTCCAGTCGCACACAGAGAAAGAGAAACGCATAGGAAAACAATAACCTGTGTGAGGCTCCGGAGGGTCACACTTCCCTTCGTGCTCGGAGACGGTGTCTTCAGTGGTTCTGCTGCCTGGATCGGTGTATACTAACAGGTTTGAGAACGTGTACAGAAGTGCAAACACATTCTGTGCAGCTGAGTGTGCGAATGCGTGCCTTAACTCATTACACTGCATAGAGTGTGCCAGTACTAATTTGACACATGCCTTTACAACATGAGCTAAGAACACTTACACTATTGGCAGATCATTTAATTAAGTGCTAAAAGCTCGCTTGAGTTTGGTTTCACATTTAGGTCAACACTCTTTGTCCTGTTAACTTTGTGTTTTATATTAATTCATCAAAAAAAAAAAAAAAAGAAAGAATTGAATTAATCCCTTGGGGGACAAAATGTAAAATCTTTACAAATGTTTCATACTTCTTTTTTTTAATTATTATTAAATTTACAAAACTCTTGAAAATAATTAATTTAATCTAATGTTTTATCATAGTTTCCTGGAAAACAAGTGTAAAAAAAATGGTGGGAAAAAAAAGATAATTGTATCTTTTTTTTTATCTTTTATCCTAAAACTAATACAATTACATGCACTACTGAAAGCATGTACTGAAAAAAAAAAAAAACCACAAAAAAACCTTACAAATAATAATAATAATTCTACCTCGGTAAGTGATTTAAGAAATCACGTTTATTTTTTCAAAATTGAAAAGCATGAAACCCACATTTCTAAGAACTTGGCACATGATTTTTGTCTTTTGTTTAGAGTGGAATCTATTAAACTATCATTAACCAGTTCATCAATCGTTACAGTAAGTTGTTGTTTTAAGTCAACGATGCAATAATAACAATAATAAAACAGCTAAAGGTTGTTGTCTATTTGACCCTGCAGATGTCCAGTTTTCTGGACAGCAGGTGGCATTGTGAGAGGTCTGGTCTGGTCCGGTCTGGCCTGGTCTTATGACAGTGAGCACAGACTGTGTAACTTCAAGTGAAGGCCGCCCAATTATCCCCAATCAGACTCTTAACTGCTGCGGTCTGGGGGTGGGGTGCGGAGCTCCCTGAAGGGCTTAGCCTTCATTACAGGGCAGCACATCCTGCACATTAACTTTCTATCCGCCTCCTTCTGCTCGCTCTCCTCTGTTTCTACTCTCATGCCCCTTGCCTTGCCTTCCTTGCGTGGTGTGCAATGATACGGCCAACAATCAGACACACAAACCTAAAGCACATGGCGAAGGCCGCTGAGCTATGTTCTGGTAACAACACACACAGAAAACAGTGTATTGACTGCAGAACGATGTCACATGGGCCAAAGGTAGGAGGACAAGAAGTGTGTGCGCCTGCGCTTACAGATGATGGGATGTGTCCCTCTACCTCTCCTCCAGAGACGGCGGAGACAGATTGGAGCAGAAATCAGCTCAGGTAATTTTCCAGTAGAGAGACAGTGATTACTGCATGCCTCTCCTGCGGCCCACAGGAAGTTTCCTCTTCACTGGCTTAATGTGTTTGTGTGTGTGTGTGTATGTGTGTGTGTGTGTTTAGAGGAGGGCATCTAATGCTCGCAGCGGTCTTCAGTCACCAGCTGATTGGCTGTGGGCCTCGGTGGGCGAGTAGCAGATCTGAGCAGAAACCTTCCCCACACACACTGCACAAAACACACTTATCAGCAGTGGCACGGAGAGAGCCGAGAGGATCTGAGGATGACTAAGGCTAGATTAGCGGAGCTGAGAGTGTCTCTGGAGTGGGGGATGATGGGAAGGTGTGGTGCTCGTAGGTGTGTTGTTCTTGTCAGGACAGGAGCTGCATCAGGGTCTGTGTCAGAGCTGTGACACGCTGCTCCGAGAACATTCAGTCAGAACCCGAGGACCAGCCGCGCTTCAGAACGCATTTACTCTATCTATCTTATAAGAAACAAATGTAAGCTAATTTTAGGAAACCTTTGTTTAAGTAGAACAGTTTTTAATGCATTAAACCGTCTGGGCCTCTTCGGTCAGGTTTGACTGAAATATTTTACATTTAGCAATTTGACTCTGTTCTGCATTCGTCCCAGCTGTGAATTTCTATGAAAGGGATTCATGATATAAGTTGAGTATCAGTAGACTTTAATGTTGAACGGCTCATGTCGACTGAAGCTGATCTTCTCTCTACTCACCTCGCTGCCGAAGGCACCCAAATGTCTCCACATGTTGGAAACTGAGTCAAACCACATCAATCAGGAGACTCATTCCTGCTCCACCTCTTTTTTTCTTACACCTTGTCTGCTCTTTTCTTCTGTGTGCATTTGTTTCTTCTTGTCACTGGGAAATAACTCCTGTAGATGGCAACTGATTCATACAGTATATACACTAACAGACACAAGTTTGAGATCAGGAAGATCTGTTTCTGAAAGAAGTCTCTTCTGCTCGTCAATGCTGCATTTATTTCATTCAAAATATGGTAAAAAAAGTGAAATATTATTAAAATGTAAAACAGCTGTTTTCTGTGTGAATATCTGTATTTTCAGCATCATTCCTCCATTCTTCAGTGTCACATGATCTTCAGAAATCAGAATAATATGATGATTTGCTGCTCGAGAAACATTTCTGATTATCATCAGTGTTGAACACAGTTGTGCTGCTCAATATTTCTGTTTTTCAGGATTCACAGATGAACAGAAAGTTCACAAGAACAGCATTTATTTGAAACAGAAATCTTTTGTAACAATGTTTTTACAGTCACTTTTTATCACACAAAAATATCTGACAGCACAACTATGTTCAACACTGATAATAATAATAATAAATATTTCATGAGAAGCGAATCAGCATATTAGAATGATTTTTGAAAATCATGTGACACTGAAGACTGGAGGAATGATGCAGAAAATACAGATATTCAGACAGAAAACTGGTTTTAAACTGTAATAATGTTTCACTGTTTTTACTGTATTTTGGATCAATAAATTCAATCTTGATGAGCAGAGGAGACTTCTTTCAGAAACATTAAAAATCGTACAGACACAACTTTTGACCGGCAGTGTACTTGAGCGTTTACTTGAGACAGAATTCCTTCTCAGTAAGATGTGTTTTGGTGTCTCGTCTCTTTCATTAGCCACAAACCCTCCTTCAATCTCAGGTGCTTATCAGTCATGTATAGATCACAGAAGGGCACACCACACACATGCACACACCCCGTCCTATCGTAATGCATTATTATTATTATTATTATTATTATCTGCTGAGTCTCGGCTCTGTAAAATGAGTTTTCCTGAACTCCATTAAAAGCAGTGCTTGTCGTTCCCCCGGGTCAGATTTGCATGCGCCGCTGCAATGCACCTCAAATGGAAGATGTCCTTCCTCTGCAGTCCTCCCCCAGCCTCATCTGGGACAATAAGTGGACATATGACATCTCACAGAGACCCTGGTTCTCTCTGCTGTCGTCCCCAGCCGCTCCTGGACCGGTCATCAGTGGAGGGGAAGAAGATTGCCAATGACACCAGCAAATCAGCAGTAAATAGCGGGTAATTTGATTGACATCTGGAAGGCTGTCACGGGCCCGAGTGGACTGGCAAGCAGTTAGTTGAGTACAGAAAATGTGGCTTTCCAAGTAAATCACTTTTTGTCCAGTGGGGCCTGTAACAGATTATAATTGCATGTCTTTCCCATCAGTGCAGTTTCTCCATTACTGTGTGCAGCGGCATCTTATCGAAAAGCAGCTTGTCCCTTAAAAATTCACATGCTGTCACAGGTCAGATGATAAATGCCTAAACATGAGACACATTTCAGAATTCATTATAGCGTATGTGCTGTTTTCCATTACAGTCCTTTCACAGTTTGAAATGAACAGAAAAAGGTTAAAGAGTAAATCCTCTGAGTGGAGAAGAGTTTGAGCTGTCGAGGCGGTCATAGCCAAAGTTGTGCTTGTTTAAAAACAGAAAGAAACAAGCACTTCCTGCACAACATCTTTTTATTTACTTGCAGTTTCCACAAGTATTGTTTAACACAATATGACACATTTGCCGTTAAGAGACTGTGATATCAATGTTATACATCAACGAGTTTATAATTCACATGCTTTAAAGAGTGCGTTGTGCTAAAGTGGCATGGTGTTCCTCAGGGTGGATTCAGAAAAGACCCCTTCATTCATTGCTTAAAGTGAAAGTAATTTTTTTCTGTGTTAAAATTCTTTCTCCAGTCCAAGTTTAATGTCCAGAGTTTTTTTCCCTGTGAAGTGTAAACGCTGCATCTCTGTTTGTTTAAGTTAGGAAGGATTTGATCCCGATTCTTTTTATTTTAGCTGAGAGCATAGTGACACATATCTCTAGCCGAATAAAATCAGCTCACATCACAGGAAAATAATTTTATACCTTAACAAAATTGATTTTCCATAATGATTTTTTGTTTTTGTTTTTTTAACAGTGCAAATCATTTTGGCAGAGACTTTTTCTTTATTACTGCTTTGCATTAGTTTGCAAGTGGTGCAAGGCTTTATGTGTTTTTATTAAAACAACAACAACACTAAAGTGTAAATCATAATTGTTTTTCTTTAAAGACACTTTCATTGTGTTCCTTGGCAAATTAGTGACTACAAACTAAAGCAAATCTAATTTAAATACAGTGATAATAATAAATACAAATATGAAAACATGACAAACTTTAGTCCACAATATACTGTAGCTGCTATCTGTAATGAGTCGGTGCAGCAGGATCTATAAGCAGAAGGCACTTTTATTAACAATCAGCCAAAATAACAAATAAACAAAAGTATCACAGCCAACTAAACATAAACGAGGACAGACCAAGAACAACTCAAACTGAGGCCTACTCTATTCTCATCGATGGCTGGCCAGTTCATGACGGTCAGAAGCAGCGGTTCTCTGTCAGAAGTCAATAATAACCTAAGTTGTCACCAGTAGATGTACAAAGAGCAAATCTGCAGTTCTAATGGAAATTATTTCAATGCACATGAAAACTCACATACAGAGTATAGTAATGAAAACATTCGGGGCTCAGCCCAACCCTAGCACAGGTGAACATAATCAATTAACCAATTAGTAACCTAGGAAACAAGCTAGAGGCGGGAAAATAAAAACCAGGAAACCAGGTCAAATCAAACACATGCCAGCGTCGAAAGAGCCATGTGAAAGACAGCAGATCACCAAACGATCCCCTCCTCTCACGAGCATCTGACATCAGCAACACACTGCGTTTCTCTTTCAACTGAAGCTGCTCTTGAGGTTATTGCTAATATTGGCCAGTCTGAAAGACACTGTTATACTTTACTTCTTAACCAGCTGCCAGTGTAAAATGTCTAATAATAAGCTATCCCCCTCTAGAAACTGTTATATCATAGTGATCATCAATAGCAATTATGTTAAAACTTTGATGTAAGATGGATATTTACAAAATAAATCTACAAATAATATAAAATGTCAATTTCTGAATTTTAGAAAAATATTTGATAAATCTGTATTCTATATAGCTGTTTAGTTCCAGCTGTCCTCTCAAGCTTTCCTGGCATCAGTGGCAAATATTTCACCATATAAATGTGTTTTTCATGGTTCAGTTTAAGAATGATCTCGGTGGAGGGTCGAGGCCCAGAAACTACACACAGATCAAACTCTAATCAATTCTGTTTTTGTTTTTTTGTTTCTTCTCCCTACACTCCTTTATACTGTATGTTCCTGCATGGCTCTAAAATAACCCAAATATGTATTTTTCTAATATTTACATCAAGCATCCCTCATGTTGTAGGATTCATGTGAAAGTCCCAGAGAGCTTCTAGTGTTTAATATTCACACTGTTGTTTCTTCTCTCTCCTCCTGCCATGTGCTCCTGATCCCGGCTCTTCCCTCTGCTGTCACACTCTTTAAGGTAAGTGTCTGTTCTCTCTCCCTGCAGGCAGGTAAGTGACAGAGTCTTCCAGAGCAGGTTAACACACAAGTGTTGAGGAAGTGTGTGATGTGAGATTGTGCCAGCAGCAGTGCCCTAGGCGAGCAGGTGCAACACTCTGGGCAATTAAACGCTTGTGTAACATAAGTCAATTCAGCTGCACATGCAATGTCACGTCTAAGCGGTGTATGCGCTGTGTGTGTGTGTGTGTGTGTGTGGAAGAAAGAGACTGTATGGGCATGACGGAATATGATCACTGTTTGTTGTAATTGACAGTAACTGAGCTGAGTTTAATAAGGGTCAAGTGTGAATGGTCCTCTAGTTATGTCATGTTTAAATGAGTCCCAGAGGAGAAGTGTGCACTTTTGTCTCCCTTTTCTTGCCTCGTCTCCCTCGCAGTTTCATTCAGACTTTTGGAATGACAAATAAAGTCTAGATTTATGTTGTTACTAATTGCTGACCCGAGAGCATAAAAGTCAAGTAAAGTGAACACATTTCTATGCACTACAGTTCACCAAGAATCTGTATAGGATTCTCCATTTTCTCTTCTGGAGATACTGGAGATGCACCTTGTGATTTAGGATGGGCATGCAATTTAAACCGCTGCATTTTAGCAATTTTGCACAGTAACTTAATCCACTTATTAATTCATATTCATGTCTTCAACAATAACACAGAGGAGCGTAATGATTTATATCAAACTTTAAACATTCAGTCAGGGAGTGCATCCTTGTTTTGAGATATTGTTGCATATGACGCTGTTAAGATCATCTCATCATGTGTTAGTAACTCACTGTAGGTGAAAAACAGGAGATGTGAGGTTCAGTGTCGTTTTACTGATGCTGATGCTTAAAATAGTGTGTCAGTCGAGTGACGATGCAAGAGAAACGTCATCTTTTCAAGGCACTGAAAATTAGTCAACATTTGAATTTAAATGAATTTTTCTCCCTAAAGAATGGGATATGATTTGGATCATTTTGGCATTATTGTAAGTAATATTTAGCTTACAGCCTTCTTTTCTTTGATGGGAAACATGCACTAGGTAGTGCACTACACTAAACACTGTGCTCTTCCTGAGTGTGTGAAGTGTTCACTCATCGTCACATAAATCTCAGCAACTCTGTTTGTGAAAGTGAAAGTATCTGTTTAGGTTTCACTTAATGAATTTATGAGCATTTTTACATGCTATTTGGATAAGGCTGATTTTGCTATACTTTGTGCTTTGTACCTTTTGTACCTTAGCTTTTTTGGCCATTCTGAACAGGCAAATGACATCGGAGACCGGTCTTTGAAAGATTTTCTTTTTGTCCTGGACATGAGTATATATGTCGTCGTTATTTGTGGCAATTATATGTGGCAATCTTCCTCATCCCTGGAAGGTTGTAAGTCTGCATAACCTGAATGCAGAACATGCATCTGTCTCCATAAATAACGGCAGAAGGTACAGACACACGACATCTGTGAGCATTGAGGTGAGGAGAGACGAGAATAAGACCAAGTTCTGAGGACAGCAGATTGAAGAAAGAGAAAAGAGAAGGAATGGAGAAGGCCAGCTAGAGACAATGGTCATTTACCGCTGACCCCCGCCCCAACACCCCCACGCATACAACTAATGAGAGCAAGGACTATTAGTCACTGCAGTCCAACTAATCGTCCAGCGCTGTGATTTTGTCAACAACTCTGAAAGGCTAGTCAGAGCTGCAGAAGCACACACACACACACACACACACACACACGCCCCAGGGACTGAGTGGGAAAGTAAGAGATGGCGCTGCTCTTGTTAGTCCATTAGTTAGCTATGGCAGCACAGCCAGCTAAAGAAGTGGCCCTAATGGCTCCTCAGCAATAATTACGATCTTTTTGTCCTCATTCGATTCAGAGGGAACATACATTTGCTCTCCAACAACCAATAAACATCAGGCTTCCTTGGTTCAGACACACACACAGATGCTCGCCTGTTTGTTGTACTTTTTTTATTAAACTTTTCTGTCTGTCTGTTTCTCTTATTCTGTTTTTCTTTCAGTCTCTTGCTCGTCTTCCATTTACTCTGATCCATCTACCTTGGGATAAAGGCTGAAATGAAAGGTTACACATTTGTGTCTCCGGTCTATAATGCGAGAGTCGTACCTGTTTGTTTGTGGCCTGTATATCACGGCCTCCATCAGCGCAGCAGGAAACATCCATCATGATTGTGTTTAAGTGTACTCACAATTCTCCGTGTGTGTGTACTGGTATTCCTTACATTATGAAGACCAAATGTTCCCACCAGGATAGTAATAGCAGTAGATTTTGACCTATAGTTGCCTGTTTAGTGTTCGGTGTGTGTTTAGGGTAAGAGGAAAGAAAATACAGTTTGTACTGTAGAAAAAACCATTACAGCTCTGGAATTAACCCATTAAACATGGAAACCAGTGTGTGCTCATCATGTTTGAGTGAAGATAAGAGGACAGTGAATCTAGATAAATACATAGACAGACAGATAAATAGCTTTGTACATAATGTACAATTAATAAAAGGAAAAAAAATAGAATTTCTGAAAGAACTAAGCCAGGAATTAACAACTAGGACACATGAAAAATCAGCACAAATAAATAAACGCAGGTCTTCATGTGCAAACCCATCTGTGCAGCGAGTGCTCGGCTCCGGTCATTGTTTCAGTGGAGCGGTCAGCCTAATTCAGTGTATTATAGAGCACAAAGGGTCATTCTGGAGCTAGTCTGGCTCCATCTTTACCAGCGCTATTCCATCTACTTCTTGGAAGACTGGCTTAAAAAAGTCAGATAAATTGGCTCTGTGCAGGAGCTGTAGGGTTAAGTACAGCGACAGTTTTTCTGATGGGGGTTTCCAGCATCACAGATTTACACAACATCGCTCAGGTTCAGTGCAATGCTCGGTTACAGATGCATGCACTAACAGGGCGTCTCTGTGTTTTTAGTTGGTTTCTTCTTAATGTAGTGCTGAGGTGCAAACACTCACAAGATCAGTACATCAGTTAGCAATGAGATGGACATTCAGCCTCAGACACGAGAACTGATTGGGTTAATTATGTTGGATTTTAAAATGGAAATATATTATTGTATTCTGTTTATGGCTCATCATCATCTTATGTTTTTTTAAAAGGAGGCACTGGTACAGAAAGTAATGAGTTGATGATATGATGCAGGTTTTTTTTGTCCTATTATTATATTAGTTTATTCAAAAATACATTAAGAAGATAAAATGTATACATACACAGACTTGAATGCACCACATCTATATATTATGTCTTGAAATCTCAGATAATCTGAGCTATGATAAAGCAAAGTTAGTCACATGCTTATTCTTAATGTTTACAATACATTTACTTTTGCCTATTAAACTAAATCTCTCTTTTCTTTATCGTGATGACTTTTGTCGTAGAATATATTTGCAGGAATTCTTTTTGGAGAGTTACAGGTTATGGCTTTAGTATTTCCACTAGGTTTCCTGTGAGGAATCTCCCGTGCTGTGTGTGATTATGTTTACTCATTTGTGTGTGTGTGTGTGTGTGTGTGTGTGTGTGTGTGTGTGTGCTGCACACTCCCTCACACTCTCACTCGAGCCAGACACAGAGAAAGAAAGAGAGACCCCTGGAAATCTTAAACTCCCATCTCTCTCTCCAAACCGCAGTTTGTTTGGTTTAGTCATCTCCTCTTTCTTTCTTTCTGTCTCTCTCCTTTTCTGCGATTGGTTTGTACACAGTCTTCTCCTTCATTTGATCACTGTATGGCAGTTCAGTTCAAGACCTTTCCCTTGGCTTTGTTTACTACAGCACATTCAGTAGTGTATGAGGATGTATTTTTGAATGGAAAAACTCTTCTGGAAGTTTCACCTCTTTCCGTTCTCTCTTCCCCACAGCCACAGTGAAATAAAGTTTTAATAACTGGATCCTGTGTGAGATTTTAACACTTTAAAATGCTGTTAGAAGTGTGACTTTGTCTAAGGCCCTCAGTCTAACTGAATAATTAGCGGGATTCCCCTCTGATTTCAGCATTTGATGAAGTACATATTTTAAGGATTAAACTAGGAAGTACAGTTTGACAGAATAAGACGTGCTTAATTACTGGCTTTGATTTCTGGTTAGGAAAACATACGAGGACCAAACCGGAGCGATGGCAGCCGGTGGCTCATGCAGATGTGAGCGTCACTGCGAGAAGCCCTTGATCAAGACCCAAGCTCTCAGCGGGGAGACGGCGTTTAGTGGACTGTCAGTCGCTTTCGCTGAATTAAATGCACTGGAACTCATTTACCTTTGCCGTGTCTGCCAAATAAAATAGTATAAAAAGGTAAAAGCCAAATCTTTTTGAAACACATCAAAGGAAACCTAGTGTTCATAAAATCTGTGTGGTCTTGATGTTTCATCACAGTCGGGGGTTTCACCAGCTTGTTTTCTTCCATTATTAAAGAAAGAACCGCACAATGGTCAGACGCTGGGAGTCAATGCCCTCACCAACGGCTAGAGAAGAAGTTTGCTCTGTGCTGGACACGACGGTTTGTGTAAGGGATGATGAACGTCCAGTCGGTTGTTATCGCAGAATAAACCCTGATAGATCAGGACCCTGACGCGAAGATAGCGGAGTGAGTCGTTAAGAATATACGTAAAACCCGTATGAGCAGTGTGTTATTCACTTTAGCGTTTGTTATCTGGGAATAACACACCGCTGGATGGCACGATTGACCAATCAGAATCGAGTATTCCTCAGAGCCGGGTAATAATGTTGATTATATAATCTCTCTGACATGGCGACTAGGAAACGTTTAGCAACAGTTTTACATTTTTGCAATCGGTTGCTAATTTTTTTCTTATCTGTATGATTTATTTATTTTTATTGTACATTCTTGTACAAGTCACATTGTGCAAATTCATACATTTGGGGGGATCAGACCAAAATCACATTTTACAATAATTTAATTTCACTGTAACGGTATATATAGCCGTATACCTATATTTTTTCAATAAAATATAAGAACAAAGAATAAAATAAAATAAAAAATTTGATAAATACATTATATGAACTGATTTTCTTTTGTTGTTTAATTGACATTAATGACAGACAGGTATTTTAGGCTTAAGAAGATGCACAAGTCTAATATACTGACGTGCAATTTAATGTTTACAGTACATTAGCTTAAGAAATGTTTACCTGCATACTTGCCTAGATGGGCATTTTCATGTCGTGTATGTGTGTGTGTGTGCGTGTGTGTGTGTGTGTGTGTGTTCATTGGTTAGTGTGCAGTTTTTTATTTTTTTGCAGTTCCTTTTCAACTCTTTACATCAAGCACTTTAAGCACTCTTTTTTCCCCCTTTCATGCACGTTTCTTTACCACTCTAACATGTCAAAAACATGTGGCTATACACTGAAAAAATAATAATAATAATAAATTAACAAACAAAAAAAAAAGATAGGGACCAGTGTATTAATGGGTTTCCCGTATTTGTTTTACAGTGTCAGGAACGGTCTTTAGTTCGTGTAGTTTTCGTTTCATTTCCTGTCATCATTGTTCTAGTTTCCCGCTCTTTAGTTACTATGGCAATGCGTTTGATCATCACACCTGTTAGTCTTTTAGTTATCGGTGTATATGTAGGTTCCTGTATTTGCTCAGTTCTTCGTGGGTTGTTGTTTGTGTATGCTGCAGAGTGATTACCCAGTGTTTATTCTTTTATTAAATAGCTTCCTGTTGGAACTTCGACTCATATTTATTTTTGAGACTTCAAAAGATGTGACACACAAGTGTTTGTTAAATTTTGCACTTTGTTTTAGGGTTAATGGAAATGTCTGTAAAGTAAATGGATAATGTCCTGAATGAAGATATCAGTACCAGCACTTTTCAGATTATTTACATGGACATACATGACGTAACAAAACTGATCGACACTTTATCATTTATCATTGCCACAATATATCATCATAGCCCAGTCCTAAACATTATGTTCAAAACACATAGCATGGGTCATCCTAATGTTGATGACATATATTTTAACAGAATAATAAAAATAAGGTAAAGCTTATGATTTGTGACAAGGGTTTGTAGTGGAGCACCCTCATTTGAGAGGAAGAAGGTTTCTGAGAAGCTTCTGCACCTGTTCAGCTCAGTCTGTCTGTTCTTCTGCTGGACACAGCTGCATTATTAAACCCTCAGTCCGTCCAACACTGGATGATAAAAACAGAGTGCCTTATCCCACTGCTCCTACTGTATATTCTGAGCATTTATACATGCATCATGTGATTATTTCACCTCAAAATCCATCAAGTCCATCATGCCATCATCTTATTTCATCATAAAAAAAAAAAAAAAAAAATATATATATATATATATATATATATATATATATATATATATATATGTGTGTGTGTGTGTGTGTGTGTGTGTGTGTATTAATAAAACATGAAGATAATCCCATTAATGTTGTAAAGTACATCACTTAAGGTACAACTAAATATTGTAGAAACATAATTTTCTGTAAAGTTGCTTTGTAATGGTTTGTATCGTAAAAAGCACTATACAAATAAACTTGAATTGAACTTTTTTTTTATTAAATAAATTGGATTTAATCTGTAAAGCAGCTCATCAGTAGTTTAGTTCAGTGTTTCATTCAGTGATGCAAACCGGTTCAAGTAAACTATAAGCAGAAGACAAGAGTCTCGTTGTTCAGCTCAAGTCCGTTCAATTAAGTTCAATAACAGTGTCAATGCTGCAAAGTCATTATTTCTCTCCGTTCACCTCTTAATGTCAGTTCTCGTTGTCTAGTAGTGCAGTCAAATCAATAATATTACTCAACATGAATTGTCTTTTAGACCGCTATAGTGGAGAGATACTGCGAGCCCGGCTCAAACCGCAGGAGGAGCAGAGCTGAATGCCGCAGTCCTGCCGTGCTTCACCGTGTTCATCTGTTATCTAAGGTGTGATGATGGCTCCCCCTCTTCTCAAATCATTTTTGCCCTCCTGTCACTGTCCCAGAGACTCACGGTGCTGGTGTTGAAGCCTTCTCTGAGCACTGTTGACAGCTTGTGATGAGGCGCACATGAAGCTAATCGCACCTTGTCACCTCGCAGTAAAGCAGCAACATGCCTCTCTTCTAAAGCGAGAGCGATGTGGAGGTGTCCTCCAACGCTCTCAGACGTCCAGATCCCTCTACACGAGTCCAGCCGCAGGTCACCGCTGTTTCACATCGTCTCCACAATACTTGGATCTCCTCTGAAGCATCACAGCGCTGAACACAGGTCTCCACACCTGAGCTGCTGAACATATATGCCACATCTCAAGAGAATTAACTAATGTGCTGTGAAAGAACATGAATTAACAATCAACAATAGTATATTTATAAATGGAACCGGTTTATAATGAATCCTGTTAGTTGTTGTTCTTTATTAGTAAATCTGATTATAGTTTAATCAATCAACATAATTTCCAACGAAACTATGACCGTGAAGTTGTTTTCATGGTGTATCGTTTGAGGACTTTCTGTTTGTCCAGACAGTGGAGGTTTGGGAAAACACTTTATTTATTTCACCCCCAAAAATTGGGTGAATTGTGCTTCTGGCAACCTTTCTGCAGAATAATATACATTTCTTTTTGCTCATTTCATGATAGATTCACAGTGAGTGGTGATAAAAGTGTGTTTGGTTTTATCAGAAACAGATGAACATGAAACTGGCAATGTTTTTATTAGTTTTATTGTCTTTTTCGCAGCAGTTCGGAAATGAAATTCCCAGCTCAGTGGCACTAAAAAGTTCATGCTTTATCGCATTTACAAAATGACAAACCTTATTAATTTAATGATTAATTAATTTATGTATTTTTATATAGACTACTGTATAAAGAAACAGAATGGTTATGGAAATTCTAGATCTAATTCTAGTTTGGAAGTGATCGTTTTGAAGTATTTGTGCGTTTATTTGTGTGTCTAATATGTTGGGAACACAAAACGTTTCTTGTCTCGTCACATTCAGTTAGGAATTACACGAATCACATAAATGACCCCATATTTTTCCATTCAAATCAGCCATAAAAAGAGTCAAGTACTTCGCATCACTTGATATAACTGTCAGTCGTTTAACATTTCTATCGTAAAACAGTCGCCTAATATTAACCGTTTCGCTACTTCCATCTTATGTTGCTCTTTAACGTTAAAACCGCTGCTTCATGAACTGGAATTCGCACCCTGCTTCTGTGGACAGTAAACCCCGCCTACTTTGATTTGATTGGCCGTCTCGATGATTTTGACATCTAGCACTGTTCGACCGCTGAGGCAGACCAGACTAAAAATGTAACTCAAGAAGCCGTGCCATTTTCTCTTGCTTCTACAAGTCTCTGAACTCTTTTATCCTGACACATGATTCATGGGACTGCTCTCCTGCAGGTCATAGCGCTAGCAACACCGAGCTCGTGAGGTTGACTCCTGGGAAAGTGAGATCTAATCACATGTAAATGTGTACCTGTAATGCGATGTTAGTTGCTTTGGATAAAAGCATCTTCTGAATGCAGTAATTTAACTGTAGTGGGACTCAAACTAAAGCGCATTGCATCAAACGTGCAGCGAAGCACCAGGTGAGCTAACATACAGAGTCTGTAAACCACACACATGGAGCTGGTTTAGTGCTGCAAATGTCCAAATATTTAAGTTTACATATCATGCACTTTGGAATGGGTGTTCTGAAGTTATAATGTATAGAAGCATTGTGCAAGGAACCACACAAATATAAATCTTCATGAATTCATAATCTTCTATTGTTTGCATAATTGTGTGAAAAAGAAAAAAGGTTCTGGTCTTTTACTGCCACTAGAGTTTATTTTAGCTAGGTAGAGGCACGATCTTTCCATTGAGCATTGCTTATTTTTGCGATTCCATATTCACATATAAAGGCCGTTTGGGAACACACACATTGGCGTATAAACGCTGGACCTGCGGTGTGTGTGTGTGTGTGTGTGATCAGTGCTGCGTGCTGTCCTGCATCTGCTCTTCCCATTCAGACTAGCAGTCAATGGAAGAGTATGCTCTCTCTCTCTCTCTCTCTCTCTCTTTCCTGTAATCTGTTCTTGTCTGCGTAGCATCCCTCCATTGTTCTAGCTCTGGCAGACCACACCTCTGCCACAAACACACACAGCGTGTAACCAGTGTCTCTTTATTTCAGCCGGCTGTGTGTGTAGTTCACTTTGTGTGCGCACGCTCATGCCACCTATGTCAATCAGTAAAGAACAACGGCAAATCATTGCAATAGTTCTCATGAAGTTTCTCAAAGATTCATATTCTTACATCAGCACCACTGAGCCGTGCTGATTTAACACACTTTACAAGAGCTGCTTTACTACAACCGAGGCTCATAAAAAGGCATATTGTAAACATCATTTTAATAAAAGCTGTCTTTGAGGTAGCAGTTAGCTCTGACATTATAGCCCCAGACCACCTTCCAGTCGGCGAGCGTTTCGCTGCACATTCTCAGAGCTCTGGGCTTTGTGTTTTGCAATATGTCAGATTGAGAACAACTTCCTGCTTATATGACTTCAGGGCATGTTGAATAGTGTCTAGTGTCTTGCGGAGAGTGGCGATTGGGAAGCTTGTGCTGGAAGGATCAAAAGGGGTGTAAGTGTAGTGAAATTGAGTCGGAGAGCTGTAGTGTGTGTGTGTGTGTGTGTGTGTGCGTGCGTCGGTGGGAGTCTGAGGAGGGATGTGATGAAAGCATCCCACGTGTTGGAGCACAGGGTAGGGCCACAGCGCACAGCTCTCTCCGGAGGTATGGAAGCAATTACTGGCACTGAGGGCCCACAGACACCCACCGAGAGAAGTGGTCCCAGAAAAGAATGCACACAGTTCTCTGGAAGGCTAAATTACTTTCGTATGAGGACTAAGAGGGTAAGGTTAGTGTTTCTGTTCCTCTCTGTTTTTTCGGTTTTCTTTTTTATTAGGAACAAATACTGAGGCAAATTTAATTCAGATCACACATTTCAAATTTAAGAAAACAAGCCACAAAAATACCGCTGCTAATTAGACTAATGCTACTCCCCGTGTGCGTGCTGAGGCCAGGGAGAGAGCGATGGCCAGCCGCCCTCCAGGCAAAGCAGACTCCCAGCCCTTCTTGCATGAGAAGCGAGGCAATTAAAATACTGATGCCTCGATCCCAAACCCCACACCACTGGGCTGAAGTGAGTAAGCGTGAGAGAAGGCGCTGAACCCCCCTGGATCAACCGTGCACACTGACGCACGTGAACAGCGCTTTGATTATTAAACAGAAAACAGTCACAACGGTGCGGCCGTCTCGGAAATCGTTCGCTGCTTAGCATTTGTGCTGTAAACAACACCGTCTCGGCCGCTGCGGCTCTTTCAGGCATCCAATATATGCTGACCAGCTCTCAAAATTATGACCACTCAACATTTCAAAATATATAGAGAATTATTAAACAAACACATGAAACACAGGCCAAAATACTGAGATTTTGTCAGAGAAATAAAATTTGGCTGTTGATCTTTGTCCAGTAAAATAAAATGGGAGAACTAGTGTTACAACCCCCCCCCACCGAAAATGGAAAAAAAAAAAAAAAAGTATCTTAATCTGCTGATTAAGATAATAATAGTAGTAATAATAATAATAATAATAATGAAACCTGCCTGATTTGCAAACTGGAACTGACAGTGTAACAGTTCTGTGTTAGAACCATTCCTGGTCTTTTTTGCTAAAAAAAAAAATATATATATATATAATAATAAACCATTGAAATATCACTGTCACTTGTAAACGTGCCTTTTATAACCAAGACCATTAAAACAAATAAGAAACTATTAACAGCATTACTCTGTTTGTGATTTTCTTTTCTATTTAAATTCACTTGTGGAGAAAATGTGAGCAGACTTGAATTCTCGAAGAAATAAAATGCAGAACGGCGTCACACTCTGATTCGTGTCATATCTGAATCTCAGTTTAGTCGTTTTTTTGTTCTCCCTCCATTCAAGCATAATTTGTTACGTTACATAGAAATGCTTTTCTTTTTGTGGAGAAGTTGAATATTTGAGTAGAGCAACAACAAGCCGACTGAGTACCTCGTCGAAGGAAGAAGAGGAACCGAAAACTTTCATGCATCTTTAATGCACACTTTTTATGTCTTTTGTAGGAGAAAAGGGTCAGTCAATTAAATATTTGTAATAACAGCCTCTTCTATCTATTGTACATGTAGCCACATTTACTGCACATTTGAACCAAAGTATTCCTGATTAAATATAAAACCATTGTGGTCTTACACATAATACATTAATGCTGCTGCAAACCTCTTCTGATTTATCAAGACAGGTGACGCTGTTGATCAAACCTACAGCTGGAGTGGAATGTGAACAAATCTAATGCAGCTGCAGACTTTTACAGCACAGTGACGCAGCGAGCTTCAGGACCAAACACGTCTAGACTAGAACGGAGAGAAACGCGTCCTAAAGGCTGTGTGTTAGGTCACAGTGTCTGTGTGCTGCGTACAGCTTTGCTTTCATGACTCCACACTAATAGAAATATAGTTAAGCATTGTGCTTTTTAAAGCCTGTTAATATTCTGTGTTACAGGCTTTGTGCAAGAATATTTCATTTTATATATTTTTGAAAATGTAACTATACCATCTGATTGCTGCTTTGAGAGACAAAATAATTGTTTATTGCTTTTTCTGTGTATACTGTATTTCATACACAATGCTTAACATTTAGCCTAATTTGAATATTTGTAGAGCCATTGGTATAACGTCCAATCATAACGGATGTCTTTCCAGTGCGTCAAAGCAGTGAGGTTCAGATGTGCAATAATTTATTCAATGATTGTTAATAAATACATTTAATTTATTTGAGCTCCCTTTAATTTAATTGCAAGCCTTGTTTGTCATAAGCTGCATTTAGTTTTATACGTTTAAATCTTACTTTTTGACAAGTTATTCTCTTTTACTTCAAGGATGTGTAATTTACTTTAATTCAGCAATAAAATTACTCTAATATGAGAGGGTTAGAATATAGATGGGGAAATTGTCACATTATATATTTCTAATCCATTCCAAATAAGCTAGAGTGATCATAACACTAACTCATGTATGTACAGTGGGGGGGGGGGTTGTTTGTTAAATAATATGAAATTTATAAACCTTTATATTTATCATAAAATTTTCAAATAAATGTCTACTAAGTGTCCGTTAATTACTTATAAAGTTCAAGTATAGTATTTGACTACGTTCACAATGTCAGTTCTTGATATGAAGGACATCAAACATTAATTTTCTTAATTTTGTTCAGCTGCTTTGACACACTCTGTTTTGTATAACGCAATATATATAAATAAATAAAGGTGACTTAAAGAACGCGATAATGCGTTTATTTATAGTGTGATCTACTACAGAAGCCATTTAAATTATACGCAGGCAAAATTAAAATAAAGACAAGGATGTGACCGAAGAGTTTAAGCTTTTGATGCAAGGCTCATGTTCTGCTTGAATGTAATTCTTATGAGTTCTGATACGTCACTGTAATTCTGACTACCTTTCGCAACTGTCTTGATTATCTTTGGGTGTGTGAAATCTTTGAAATGACTCCCATGAGCGCAGAATCATGACAAATGTTGCTCTAGAGTGATGTAAAGTCGCATGAATTCCAAAATGACTGTTCAGACTGTGTCACATGTGAGCAAAACAAATCTTTTGAGCCACATTTGCCTGCAGTGTGAACGTAGCCCGGTTCCTGAAAGCACACATGAAAACACGCAGCACACGGTAAACAGCACACGGCTCTCTCTCACACTGTATGACGTGACAGACTACAGTCCACAGCACTGGTGTTCAGAGAATTGAGGTTTAGAGTGCGGAACATTTACGGGTGTGAATTCGGTTACTGTATGAGAACGTAACTGTATAAAGGATCAAATACAGGACTGACAGCCATATTCTGCTGCTGTGTGACAGAATATACGGCTGCATGGTGCAAATTATTGAAAAATACAAAAATAGTTTCCTGAAAAACTTATTCAGCAGCGCTGTAACGTATAGCTACTGGGCGAAAACAGATGCTTCAGTTTTGTGGAATAAATTTTAAGCATTCTGCAGATGCTTTTAACCAAAGTGACATTCAATGCATTTCGAGCTAATATGAATATGATACACTATTATCAGAAAAATCCCATAGACTCACATTGAATGAATGTTCGTGAATTTGAGTCTCAACTTTTACAAACACACACTCACACTCACTCTCTCTTCACATGAGCAATAAGTAATGAGCTATAATCTTCATAACCACACCCTAGCAACCATTTACAGCACCCTAACAACAACCCCATAGACTTCCAGTGAAAAAAGATCAGAGGAATATCACTTGATCAGAACATCCATAAACACAAATAATTCTGTACTAATTTTTCCTAATTTCACTCAGTTAACCAATCATTCTCTCTGGATTATTGGGAGGTTATCAAGCCATGCCCTAGCAACCATTTAGAGTACCCTAGCAACAAAAACCATAGACTTCTATTCAGAGAGATCAAAAGGGATGTATTTGGATAGAGGTGTCATAGAAAGATGAGGGTGGGTTAATATGACTCAAGGCAACAAACAACCAATCACTAATCACCTTCATCATTTCCTAGCCATGCCATAGCAACCACTGTCAAGCACCCTAGCAACCCAAAGCCGAAGACTTATATCTTCAAATTTGAATGTCATAGAAACATGAAGGTTGTTTTATATCATTCATACTGGCAAGCAGCCTTTGGAGTATAAACACTGACAGCTGCAAAAACACTCCCTAGCAACCAAACAGAGTACCCTAGCAACCATTCAGCAAGACCCATATCTCTGCATAAGAACATTGTAGAGACATGGGGGTTGGCTCTTTTGACTTAGCAAACATGACTTCTAATATTTTGGACATGCTAGCTGTGAATAGCTGTAAGCTACTAGCGATCAGCTGAGTTTTAAAACATGTAAATGTTAAATAAAACACTACCAACTTTCTAATCATGCTAACATGTTGTGTTAGCATCATACTAGCAATATCCAAATCGTGTTAGCATAATGCTAACATCATGTTAATCATATTAGCATCTTTCTAAAAAAGTGCTAGCAACATGCAAATCATGTAAGGATCTTGTTAAAAACGTTAGCAACATGCTAATGTTAACATCTTGTTAAAAACGTTAGCAACATGCTAATGTTAACATCTTGTTAAAAACATTATAGCAACATAATTATATTAGTTAATTATATTAGCATCATGGTAAGAATATGCTATTCATGCTAGAAACATGTTAATCTTGTTAAAAGCTGAAAAACATGTCAGTCTTGTTAGCATTTTGCTAACATGACTGACAAAAAACTAATTTGGAAAATACTAATTGTGCTAGCATCTTCGTAGAATACATTATAAAATGGTTGTGAGCTTTTTTGGACTGTATACAGTTGTAGTTGTGCATGACAAGCACCACTTACATTTTATTAAGGAAATGTACATGTCTAGTTGTTGTTGTTATTATTATTATTATTATTATTATTATTATTACCTTGCATTCCCTGCGAATTGAACCTATAACCTTAGCATTATTAGCACCATCAAACACATTACTAATTCATTAAAAGTTCTGAAATTTTTAGCATGAACTGTTGTATATTTTATCATTTATCAATAAACTCCATTTTTGTTTGTATTTCTAATATTTATTACTAAAGTAATAATTAATGGAATGAAACAGATGAGTGAATGGAAAATTAGGTGAAGATTAGATGAGTTCACAGAGCTGGACCAGTGATACAGATGCATGAAAGGTGGCATATTATGAGAAGCGGCTCAGCGGAGATTTGTTTTGAGAGCTCGTAGATCTGCAGGCATTCTCCCTCACCATCTGAAGTGATTTAATGTGCTGCGCCCATCTCCACCATCTTTAGTCGAGCGCTGTAGTGTGAGGAGTCTCTCTGCTCCCCCTACTCTGACTTTAGGTGCACATCAGTCAGCTGCCAGCAGATAAGACAGCCATCCACTCCTGGTTCCTCCTCATTTTCACAGAAACCAACTCCAGTGTGCAGCTCGCTCGGCTAAAGATTTCTCTGCCTCTTCTTTCTTCAGAGTACTTGACTCTTTTCTTCCCTCCATTCCCTTCTCTTTTACCCTGCTGTCCAGACACAATGCTGCACACTTCCTTCAGAGTGTTTGACAGTGCAGTCTGGAGGAAAAAAGGCTTTTGCTGCATTGCCACACATTCTAGTAGGCAGAAAATGTGTTGGCTGAAGCACAAATAACAGCACTTGGGGTTAATGATGACTTGTGCAGGTTTGCTGTCCGAATGGGGTGGAAACCTGCAGAGAGAGAAGTTAATAGCTGGAAGAAGGCACTGTCCTCTCTCCTGCTCTTTTTACATGTCCAAACTCAGAGACAGACAAAGAGAGAGAAAACAAAACATACAAGTGAGAGAGGGAAAGCATGCAAAAAAAAGGGGGGTTTTGAAACTTTTTTGAAAAATACATCTTGATACTATCCTCAAAGTTAATGGCAGTCTGGACTAAAAACAGTGGTGGCAACATTTTGGTTCTGGCAACGCACAACAGTAATTATTCATAGTGAGAGTGATGGCTTCCAGGGGTTGAAGATTGATTATGTTTGATATGCTATTTTGTGTAATCTATCTCTGGCTGGGACCCATCCAAATTGGCCAGAACTGGAAAAAGGAGAAGTGTCTTCCCAAAGGGGAGAGAGAGAGAGAGAAAGAGAGAAGAGCGGAAGTGTAGCTGGTGTTTCTGTAGTACGTCTATCTTTAATCAATTGCAGTCAATGAGTTTTAAAATGGATGACCTTAGACACAATCATTATACTTTTAATAAGTTGAAACTTGCAGCGAAGATATGAATAAGACATGTCTTAATAAGACTTGAATTTGCATTCAGACAGTACTTGGGCTGGTGTGGGCAGGAGACACTGAACTAGAGAAGCTGTGCTGATGCCATGAGGTACCACTGTAATACCACAGATTCCTAATACTGGACCGGAGGTGGAGGCAGGTCTAGAAGTAGTCACAATTACAATTTTAACGTAAGAATTTTCTTTTTTTCTTTTTTTTTTTTTTTATCTGATCAATCAAAAAAAATGTAAAAAAAAATATATATATATATATAAAAAAAAATATTATATATATATATTCATTGTGGGTAGGGCAATTTATTTAATCGACAGATTTTGTGGTTTGAATTTGGATTTAAGGAAGTAAAATTGAAATCGATATTCAATTTGTCATTTATTAAAAGAAAAATCCTAGTTTATCAAGATTAATTTAGAATGTCGACTTAACCTTGTTTTGAGTTTTAAAAAACCTTGAAATCTGAAGGATTATGTGCTTACAAACAGAAAGAACAAACCACTCCTACAGAAATTGGTGTTTTGTTTATAAATGTCATTATATTTAAGTATTCCTAAAACAGTGAGTGCATCCACATCCAAGTACATGCTCTACACTTCACTGAAAACACCTATAAATGCTTTAACACACACCAAATAGATATCATAATAAAACAATAATATATGAACAAGTCTCCCCCTTTCTCATTTTGCTAAAAATAACAACAATTTATTTTAACATTTGCCCTCATTGTCCGGTCATGTCCTAATCATGAAGGGAATTGGAAAACCAGTTGCTGCAATTCTACTTTAACATCTCAAACAGATTAAAATTGGTTTAAAGTTGTGACAACAAAATAACAGCGTTGGATTAACTTTGGTTTTATTTAAGAGAACTGAAAAAGAAGCAACATTTTATTTTGTGTTTGTATACACATATGAGTGCGCATATGCACTTTTTTATATTTTTTTAAATCAAATAATTACAAAGAAAAGGCAGCAGGCATCACATTGTGTGAAAAGTGAAATTTTGTTTGTGTGTGTATCTTTTACAGTGTACATACTGTACTTGCATAAACAAAGAGGCGGATTTAATAAATGCAAAGTGACTAAAACATTAACTAAAGCAAAAAGAAAGATGACCTCGATCAATGGAGTAAAAACGGAAAACAAGAAAATAAAGAGCAAGAGTGCACAGGGTTTTCTCAAGAGGCAGAAACACTGGCAGATAGTGCTGATAAAATAGCTCATCACCCTTTCTGGGGCGCCCTCTGAATTAACACCAGAACGCTGTGGTGTGACCAGCCCTGGACTGAGCCTAATCAAAATCTCCAGGTTCTGTAAGTGAGAGCGAGGCTGGTCACGGCACGCCTGAGAAAGAGAGCGAGAAAGAGAGAAGTGAAAGACATGGAGTGGACAGGACCCCAGAGATACACTCCTCTCTCGTCTTGTCATGATGCAGCATGGTGGCTCTCTCTCAGTTGTCAGCTCTGTGGCCGGCCCTGTTTACACATTTATACACACCTGCTTATTTATTTATTTACTGCCATGACAGAGAGCCATTCAAGCGGCTACTCTACACACATACACACTCATCACTGCGTTTTAAAGGCCAGAGCAAAGCAAGAAGGTCTTATGGCACTGCGGGATGAAAAAACAGGGTGGCGGGTGCATTCAAGAGGCTAACAGTTTTAATGGGTGGGAAGCAGGAGAAGAGTAAAGAGTGGCTGAATTATTCAGTCGTGTCTCTGGGTAAAAGGGACTGTGGTATCTGCTACGGCTCTACTGTCCCGTCTCTGGAAGAAGAGGGAATACGAACACAAAGAGAGGGAGGGAAGGTACAGACAAGCCAAAAAGTGTGTGTGTGTGTGTAGACGCAGAAAAAATAAAAATCATTTTGAAACAATGTATTAAAGTATCAGTTATTGTGTGTTTTAAAGATTAAAGTTCACCTGATTGGTTTTATGGAAATATTAAATAATCAAATATTTCTTTCTTTCGGTCTCAGGAAAGCATAGCACCTCTGCCTTGTTTTCAGATGTGATTCATTGCAGACTTGCGCTCATCAGTACTGTACTGCATGCAGGCCCTTGTTTCCTGATTGTTAACATTCATGTTCTACGACAGCTTGCGCCATCAATAAATGTCCCCTGGCTAATAGGACACACATGTTTTTGCTTCCTCTCGGAGCTCGGGCAGTGGAATCAGATGGCAGACAGCTTTCTGGTTCTTCCCTCATGAGGTCATTACATTGCAACATTATCAAAAGCATGTAGAGAGAATGATGTTGGATGTACTATAGACAGGATGGCACGATAGTCACAGCATGTCATTTAATTTGAGTTGGGCTTCGAATGTATTTTTTTTTTTTTCAATGTCTGTGAGGACTACACCATTCTCAGTGCAGGAACCCCCTGTATGCAGCGTGAAGTGGACTGGTCCATGTGTCAAAGAGGAGTAATTGATGACAGGCGTGTGAGTGAGTAAACCTCATCAGGAGCTCCAGGGACACGCACCGCTGATTCTTATATGCAGAATAGGAAAGCTTCACAATTTGTGTCACTGTCTCTCTCTGTCTCTGGCTGCCTCCTTTTTTTCAAAAATTTCGGCACCATGCTGTGAATTTACAGTACAGGTAATGAATGGAAATTCTGAAGTATTTGTGAGCTGCTGTGGATCATTTCTTAACCAATGTATATTAAATAATCATAATAAATATCTATATGAAAAAAGGACCATATTTCTCAACAAATCATTAATAAGTCATTAATATAATTTATACATATAAACATGATACAAGAATGCAGAACCATCATGACAGATATTTAAACCTGACAATTGTGTTAATTTCAGCTTCAGGTTTGGTGGGATTGCAGGTACTGTACGTGGCTCACTGTGGTATGTTCCTCAAGAGGAAACAAGAAGTCCTTGGGGAAAATAATTAGCAATTAATAAAAAAGCAAAGAGATAATTGATAATAAAGACTCCAGTACTGCAAGAGTGGAGGCTCCTAGTTGGATGTCTTGTCAAGGTATTTTGGGCAAGACAACTTGGGGGATGGGGGGTTAATAAATCTATTTTTGATAATGTTACAAGGCCTGCCAGTGAACTAGAACTAAGGCTTTGATTAGGATGATTAAACTAAATTAATGATAATGAAATAATTCTCTTTGAAATAAAAAACCTAAAAATATGAGAATTTTTTCTTTGTATTTTTTTTTTGTTTTTTGTTTTTTTTACATTTCCCAAATTGGAAGCATATCTGTGGAAAACAGCAGTAGCCCCAAGACAGAACCTTGAGGGACACCCTGTCTGACATCTAATGTTGTGTTCACACCAAAAGTGAAGCGAATATGCCCATCATGTCCCTCGCTCTTGATTACTCGTGAAATGTTTTCACTCGTACTACAGTATGTTTTTATTTGCACAAGTGAGGCAAAAAAAAATGCTATCACTGCTTTTTTCCTGTTGTGGAATTCCCAAAAACACCAGAAAGCCAAACGCAGACGTGTCTGAGTTCACAGCACCATATAGAGGTGCACACAATTCAGTGAAGTTGTATAATAGTTTTCGGGGTGCCCACAAACAGCTACAATAATGTACTCCTCCATTTTCTGATTCATGTGCCAATAAGCTCTTCACTGATTGGCTTGCGTCAGGTGAATTTTCCACTCGAGTTGAAATGTTTGAACTTGTGTGAAAGACGAGTTGTGACGTGTCGCACATTTCATGTCATTCGTGTTGCATGGTGCAAATTTGCATCTATTCGCATCTTTGCATTGACTTTGTATGTAGTCCACTCGTGTGAATAATAAATCTTGTGTTTGGTGTGAATACACCATAATGCATGATTATGGTTGTGGGTGGAACATTTCTGCAGTTCAAATACATGGCATTTAACACTTTTAATAATCTTTCATTGCAGCGATAGTAGACTATTCCGGTTCTCCCATATCTTGTTTGCTGGTCTTGTTATTCTGTATGTCTGTTGTTGTCTTAGATTGACTATTAGTGTATGACCTTAGCCTGCCTTTGGGTTACGTTTGAGGATTACCCCTTCAGTAAACTACTGCACTTGGATCCTCTACCTTCTTGTCACTGTGCAGTTCCAGAAGAACTGTTTTCCAAATTCAGCCTGTACTTTATTAGCTAAAAAAAAAAAACCTGCCTTTTGAGGAAAAAAGTTGGATCACCCGGTCACCCAATAATGAGATATTGGACTTATGAAGCTGCAATTTACTGGCAGTGCAATGAACTAAATAAACAGCAGATGCAGTTTATCCACACAATAAGCTGATATGGAACAGGTGTGCATGTTGTCAAGAAGACACACCTGAAGATTAGTTATGTGGTGGAATGAAGTTTACCAACAGAACAATGCAGAAATCATACACCTCCTTGGTTTGTAACTCATCAAAAATAGAGGAAAATATATAATAAATTACAATATGATTTTTAGTCTCTATACATACAGAATTCAAAAGAATGATTAATTAGATAAAACTAAACATGTTTAATTAAATTACCAAAAGAATGAAAATCAAAAGGCCACTTAATAATTTAAGGCAGTCCTTTTTTATGAAGGCTGGTATTGTTAAAAAAAAAAAATATTCTGATTGAATTCTATTCTAAGCTCAGTTCTCTAAGATGTGACGTTGGGGATCAGCAGTCATTTCTTGAACATACTGTATTCATAAATTCTGTTGTATAGGAAGCTATAGACAGGTTTCCAAACAAAATTATGGGCTATAATTGGTTGAGTTTGGAGAGGCTGTACGAGAGGTCATGGGGCAAGAAACTGAGATAAAAAAGTGACAAAAAGAGTAGACACAACAAAACCTTTTTCAAAACTGATGGAGTTCAAGCGTTGTTTATCACCTCAGTCCCAGAAGAGATGTGAGACGGAGTAACGCTGCTAATTGTGGGAATGAATCCGAATCCACAGGCTCCATCAACCATGAGTAGAATAGAGGAAGGTTGAAGGTTTATTTTTGTCACGTCACATCTCTTATGAGTGAAGCGAAAGAGAAAAGATGTGATGCTAAGTTGCACTTTTAAGTAGGCCAAGACGAGAATTTCTTGAATGTTCCTTTGCTCTGGCTGGTCACACTGGAAAACTGAACGACTGCACTATCAGTGACATTTAGATCATGTGTGGCTCTTGAGTTCAGGGGACCACCACTTTCTCTCGTTCTCTAGACAAGTGAAAGGTTGTTTATGCTTGGTGTCATATGATGTCTTGTGGCCCTTTGCGTCTTCCAACAGAATAGAACAGTGACAGTCCTATCTGCTGCCATCTGATCGACATGCTGTCTTCAAGTCACATGAAGAGCACACTAACATCCAACTCATTCATTCGCTTGTGACCACAGCATGTTTGTGCAAGACAGACTCTTTTCTCTCTGCAGACATGAAAATGATTAAAAATGAGAGGAGAAAATGTCATTATGACAGTTGTTGTTTTTAAAAGGAGAACCCTTATTTTAAGAGAAACTCAAGGATGCAAAGACTTTCCGGAGTATGAGGGGAGGAAGAGAATCATTCACTCGCCTAACTTAAATCTACCTAACTTGTTTATTTTTTATGTATACGTTTTTATTTATTTTGTAATTTTTTTTTTCCGTCTCTTTATTTATTTATTTTTTTACTGAAACTCGACACAGAATGAGATACTGTATTTTGTCAGAAAAAAAATGGAAACTGTATACATAAAATAGTTGTTTAATGGGGCCATATCAAATTACATTAAATCTTACATTTTAAATAATAATAGACAGAAAATATAGTATAATAAAAAAAAATTAAAAAAAACATTTATGTTTACGTTATTTGTCAGTGCTTGCATTCCCAGGATATCAAACCCATGACCTTGATGTTGCCAGCACCATCCTCTACAGGAACAGAAATCATCATGTCACCTCATGAATAATTAATTAGCCTTTGCTTTGCCATTCACTTGTCACATAACGATTTTCTTCCCTCTCTCGGTTGTTTACCAGCTTTCCCTCAGCGCAGGCAAAGTTTATCATCAATGTCAAGTCTTTTGCAAACAGACATTATATCCGCTTTCCACCGTTTTTTTTCTTAGTTTTTACAGAGGTACCTTGAAAAAAAATAATTTCTTTTAAGACGTCTGCAAAAATGTCCCAGACCCCAGCCCTAGAACAAACATGGGTCACTAAGAGAAAGTCAATGGCCTGTGTGCTGCCGCAGTGCCACAGCCCCAGGACTCCCAGCATGCTCTCTTCTCTTTTACTCTAATGAGTTGCAACACAGATAATGTGGCTGATGATCTTTCATTGATTTGGCTATCACTTGCTTGTCTGGTAATTGATCCGTAGCTGAGCCTCTAGTTAATTATATCAGCTTCGACATGGCCCTAGTCTGGGGGGAATTTGAAGTCTTGCAGAATAATAGTTTTAATAAAGGAGTCCATTACTGTGGCTCTCTGCTTTCCCTGACTGCTGCTGCCAGTGACAGGACACCGAGAGAGAGAACGAGGAGCGGACGAACCCAGAGAAAGGGATGGAGTCCTCTCAGACCGCTCACAAATAACCACTATTAATGGGGAGGTCAGAAGCTGATCTGCCAGCTTGACTCCAAACACTCGGTAGCACTCGAAAAATCAGGAGACCGGCACGTTCCAGAGAGAAAGGGAACAGAAGAGGAGAAGAGAAACTGACATGGGAGAGAGGAGACTAAATAAAACACCAATTTCTTTGGAATTGGAGTTATCGATGAACTGGAAGCATTTAAGATATATATTTATTTTTAAATATAATTTTTTTAGTCATGGTTACTACACAGAATATTTCTTGTTCAGTTCTAAATGTCCATGAATTGAAATTTTAGATCTGAAGAAGAAATATTCTGTGAGGACAGATGAAATGT